>NW_009212423.1:50148-75435 GCF_000690835.1 Fulmarus glacialis
TTGTTAATTTACGCAGGACACCATTATCTTTGGTTGGACTTAATGTATCAGAGTAGAGGTCATTAACTGCTGGGTTCATGATTATCTAGCATGAATTACAGACAGTATCACAAAAATACATTTGTTCTGCAGCTTCATTTCTCCTCATGTGATTTTTTCCCTATTGGTGTTTAATTCCATTTTCAAAACCCTAGGCATTGTGTATTACACATACACACACACACTGTCAGTCTTTTTTTTTTGTTGTTTTTTCTTCATTAACCATTCAGAAAAGTAATGCAATTTTAAATAAAAATAAAGTGCAATAGTATGTGCTTTGCATTTAATAGAAGTAATACACAGTCAGCTTGACTTTTTCAATTCACAATAGTAGGCATAATTACAATGTAAGCTCTAAGCTCCCCATTATAAGTAAATCAATGATTTAGGTAGCTCAGTATTGGGGAAATAAATGGATAAAACTCTGCCCTAGGTGCTATACCATGGATTTATCTACACTGTCCACTGGACTTCTGAAGCTTTTACTGTACCCTAAAATGTTGTTGGAGAAAGAGACTGCAGACTGTCATTGGAACACTGTTTTTAAATATAGCTCCATAAAATCATACATCCATGAGAAATCAGGAATTTGGAGTCAAACTTGAAAGCATATTTAATAGAAATATTTGTGTTTTCTGGTTAAGTAAACACATTTTCGTAAAGATCTATGCTCAGTCTATTTTACTTAAATGGAACCAACCATCTACAAATTCATGAACAATTTTTAGATCTGTACAAGAACATTCCTAATGGCAGGGAACACTTTTGTGTCTCGGCATGTATCTTTAGAAAGATGTGAATTTTCGTTTATTTAATGCAAATATTCATACAAGGTAAACTGCGTATATGGAACATGTTTTCATGGAAGCTTTGTGGCAACAGGAAAATAATATAACATAATTGGACAATAAATGGAATGCTGCAGTTTCAAAATTACTCATGCTATAGTGCAGTAACTAAAAAAGAATATAGGAAGATTGAGATATTATTTGCTGGTTTTTGAGCTGCTTTGCTTACAAATGATTTCATTCTAGTTTTATGTGTATTTTAGGAATATCTCTTCTTTTGTACTAGACAAATATCAACGGGGAAGATATACCTGATCTCTCAATACTTTTAAAGCTCTGGATACAGAAAGTTGTTTGCATTGTTATTAAAGTTTGGTGAACTTCTTCATCTATGTAAACTACTTGCAGCAGCTCTCTTTTTTTAATAAATGTAGCACCTCTTCAGTTCACAAATTTTAAACAAATAGGTATTTTGTGTTTTTGAAGTGATTTTCATTCCAAGGTGTTTCTCTTTTTTATGCAAACAATTTAAGTCTTACAGTTTGTCATGAATTGCCTACTATGACTATAGTTTTGATTATTTCTGCCTGTTGTTATTCACTTGATCTTACTGGTTACTTGAATAACACAGTATTTTTTCCTTCTAACTGCATGGTTGAAATATTCATAAGGAAAAGAAAGACTTGAAAAGTTAAGTGTGGTAAAGCACACGTGCACAGGTGTTCATGCACTCATAACCATTGTGAGAAACAAAGAATGTCTTGTAAGAGTAGTCGTGAAAAGTAAATAAAGAGTTCATATACTTATCAAATTGAATTTGTGGCTCAAATTATTGCCTGTGTTTAACTGGTATACCTGTGTTTAACTGGTATAACTTTGATGTACACAATACTTCAGTACCATTCTGTCAGGTCACTGGCAGTATAAGAACTGCTCTTTTGTTAGGGTATGACCACAGCAAACAATGGCATTTAGGAAGAGATTATTCCCACTGCTATATGCTCTCCGTACCATTGTGACCATGTATAGTAACTGTAAAGTTCTCTAAATCGAGAAGTAGATCAGGAGGAATTCTGCTTCCTGAGACCACTCTAACTGTTTAATTTTTCAGCATAGGGATGTGTTAGATTAGAGCACATGTATAAACTCCTACAGCCTTTGTTAGAAACTCTACTGAGCTCAAGAAGAAATTTGCTGATGTCCTAGACAATTCTCCAGATAACAGACATTATGGATATCTCAAATAGAGATTAATGACTATAAAGCTAGTTAACTGCTAGCTGCAGACAATGTCTTGTCCTTTTATTGACATGAAAACTGTCTCGCTTGAAGATATAATGGCAATGAGGGTGGAAAAAAGAGAAAAAAGGAGGCATTGTATACTTTATTTAGTAACTTTTTTACAAGATCTTTTCAAACAATCTATGCTAATATGCCATTTTTATGGACCATTTCAAGACCAGTTTCCTCCATACAAGGTAAACAAAGATAAAACGCAGTCAATTATGTGTTTACAGCATTTTCAGTGTTATGTAATGTCATATGCAGTTTTGAATAACTCCTTACTACAAACTTATGTTCCAAATAATGAGTTAAATTCAAAAAATCCATCATCAGCAGCTTTCAAAATTTAACCTTAGTGCAGATAAAGACATTTTGCTTGCACATGGTGCTTAGTCAGGATTTAATTTGCCTTAATCCCTTTGGGATATGTCATCCCCACACTTTGGTTCTTCACTAGACCTTACAAGGAGGTTCCCCCTTGCAGCTGCCTTCTATCCAGTTAACTTTAATAGCCACCACCCTATACTGCCTCTTTCCTCTTACAGATCCCTCCCTAGCACCTTTACCTTTTATACCAAATCATATTCATTCCTCTACGGACCTCTTGGCTCAAGGCCTTTAACATTAAACACCTTTATATGAGACACCACCGAAGAAAACAAGGCAGACTGCTGTGTCTGTGATAGTCATCTAGTTTAAGATTGTGGAATACTAGCTATTCACAAGGCTGCTAACAAAACAAAAGCAGTGAATGGAGGTAACATTGCACCAGGCATGATACGACATCGATAAAGATGAGATTGAAGAAGAAAAATTCAAGTCTGAGCTCTTTCGTTTATATTGAAAATTGTTATTTGGACTTCTTTCTACTTTTGAAACAGTTCAGGTAGAGGAAGAAGAAAGGAATGAAAAAAAGAACAAGAGAAAAAGGTCTTTTCATACCCTCAGAGCCCAGTCAGATGCTTAGTATTCACACATATCCATTGGCTTAGGCAGTCTCTGTCTTTTTTATAATGACAATAAATTTTCTTCTATTGAAAAAGAAATTCAGAAGGCCCAGATATGTCCTTTTCTAGAGAGAGAGGAAATTCTTAGACTATATTACTTATGTTGAACTGGCACTAAATATTCTAGTGACCACAACCACCAGGATACAGAAATGTGTCCCAAGAAACTCATTTACTCAAATCATCTACCTCAGGAGAAACAATGCAAAACTGAATTAGTAGAGCTCCTCTGGCAAAACAACAGGAAACTCACAGACGAGACTTACTAGCAGTATTGCACGATATACCACCTAAAAGGGCTCTGCTAAAACTAGCCTGGTAGAAAAAGATTCCAATATATCTGTGGTTATTTAGTATTATGAAGCATAAAATAGAGTGCTGACTTCTTTTCCATTTATGAGCACATCATATTTGTTTTGCTGTAGATATCCGACCCAATAAAAATGCTTACCAAGTTATAATCCAAAAATGATTGCCAGGAACAAGTTATTACCCTGTGTCTGCAGTTTTAAATAAGAATAGAAGGTTATCAAAAATCACAGCAAATAAATTTGAGGAAGTGCTTATAAACATCAGGGAGACTTTGCAGACAAGTTTTGTACTATTACACAAGGACAAAAAAAAGAAGTCGTCTTCTGGCATGAGAACTGACGGATTTTGTTACTGTCTACAATTGCCAAATTAAAAGGACTTAAGCCAAATGGTACAGTACATGTAGATGACGTCATTCTTCACATCCAGGAGTAGGTCACTCCACCTGTGGGGGAAGCACTGACAGGATGTTTATGTGGGACTGAAGTCAGATATAATTAGGGCAAATGGGGGTGGGAAGAAGGTGTGTAAATAGGAAGTCCCTTAATTTTGTTTAATTTCCTTCACTCTCTTTTTATTGTAACTTCTGTCATACCTAAAAAATGAACTCTTTTCCATGCAAGAATGATAAAAACATAAAACAAATGAATTGTCTTCATATACTTCAGCCATTTGTATTAACAGTCACTTTATTTTTACCTTCTTCTTTATTTACATTATTTAGGAAAATGTAAGCATGAATGCCACTGTCCTTTGGCTGTATTTATTTATTCCAAGTGGTGGTGTAAGTTCACCAAAACTTTAATTGTGAGTTGATTAGTTTTTTAAAAAGTATAAAAGATGGTACTCTATACAGCATTATTAGCACCGCTGTTAAAAGATTCAATGAAAGATGTATTGAGAATGATTTTAACTCCAGTCACTTAGAAACTGATGCTTACTGACATATTGCCCTCAAGTAGTTACAGTATAAAACACGCAAATGTAATGATAGCTTTGTTATAGATGATGAGTTAGAGAGAAAGAGAGTTTTGTAATAATTGCAATACCCATAATGAAACCATAATGTTAGTTTATTCCCCATTTCTTCCTCCATTTCATTAATTTATTTATTTGAAATATACCAAAGAAAAATACTGAAAGGAAGATGAGAATTTTAATGAATGTTTTCTTCTGCTTCCAGACAAGTATACGGAATGGCAATGCGCATAATTTGCCGAGTTACATTATGATAGAGCACAACACATGGAATAAAAGAGTAACTGTGTGACCCCTAATGGAGTCACACATACCACCGGAACTGGCCAAATGATTCCTTACAGATACATTATCGAGCATATTTCACCTTTTTAAATGTTCTTGAACCAAACCTGACTTCTGTAAATGTCCATATTTGCAAGTATTCACAAACAAATTGCAAAAATAGATTTCAGACAATCTTCATAGATTGTCCACATAAATACACTGGCATTTTTTCATTGACTAAAACATTTGTAACACACAAACAAAAAATATTACCTATACTAGGTGGTGAATAGTCAATGGCAAACGCCTTTGCTATTGTGAAACTTTGGTGCACTGTCACTCTGCATATCTTCATATAAAAAAAACCATTGTATACGTAAACTAAAGAGGAAATAGACAAGTAATGCAAAGGGGGACTGTGAATGCAAGTATGTTCACAAAGAGAAATGTGGTCCAGCTTCTTCTTTTCTCTTTTTTTTCTTCTCTACCTTGCCCTGCCCTCCCTGCCTTTTTCCTTTTTCCATTTTCTTTTTTCCATTTTTCTTTCCTTAAATTAGGCTGTAGCTATCTTACATTGTATCCTAGCACAGGCTGCTGTTTGTTTCCCCTATAAATAGACAAGATGGAATGATACTGTACAGTCCCTATAAGAGATAGGGCATTCCCTTTGTTTCATGACAGGTTTCAGTAGAGAGGGAAACTTACATAAATGTCCTTGGAGACTTACATAAATGTCCTTCATGATTTAATATCTTAAAATTGGATCTTGGTCCTGCAGTCAGACAGTATGTTTCTGGACCCTGGCTGACTTCAGCAGGTAAAAATACTAGTTGCAGCAGAATAGCTTGCTATGTTAGAGAAGAATATCCTACGGAAGAGGGAAACCTGTCAGAGCTTTCATGACCAAAGTTTCATTTTCCCACTTTACTGCACTGTATTATTTACAAGCTTTTGGTTAACCACTGCATCTTTTTAAAAAATATTATTTTACTTCTACTTGGTCCATCCTTGCAGCATCAATGTATTAATTTATGGTGTTTTGTCCACAAAATCATTTATATTAACATGTTCCCATTGTCCGATGGTTCTTTTTTAAAACTAAGACTCTAAAGAAGAAGAGATGTTTGAAGATACCAACCGCTCCTCCAGGGAATCATATAGTAGCACCACTCTGTTCCCTAAGACAGGTAGAAAAATTTTAAAGCTTCTCAACATCTTCATGACCGATAAAACTCATTAGGCTACTGGAAAGCCAACATTGCTAATTTCAAGTCATTGTCTCCTGCGCTCAGCTGTAGAAAACTGGTGACACCACCACAAGGAGGTGGTGTCATACCCTGACTGATCATAACAGGAGGTAAGGTGAGTAGTTTCAGCAGTTGAATGATATTTAGTTGAGGAATGTAAACTGGTGGCCAGCAGCCCCAGGGAACAGAGGAGAAATTCAGAAGACAATTTTCAGCTGTCACCTGTTCTTTCATCAATTTTTTCAAGTTCTTACCCAAAGAATTTACTGCCAGGATGCAGCAACATTGTACAGCTACTTATTAGCAAAGTCCACAAGCGTGAAGTAGACAGTTGGGCCTTCTGACTGTTGTATGCAATACCTACCCCTCATCACTGAGGGTAGTTTGTCTGAAAATCAGCCCTTTTTCAATCAATGTTTTGGTGCCTTACAAGGAAGTACATATCTTCTCCCACTGAAGAGTCTTAGCTTGAAATACATACCTCAAAGCAGATTTGTAACCCCTTTCTTTAAAAGAGTAAGGGTGGGAGGTGAAGGGAAATAATTTCCCAGAATCAAAACACACTCACCTGAAGAAATGTCAATGATGGCATCTCACTTCTACCAAAAGTAGTTTGTGCAATAATCCAGGGCAGACAATTGTTTTCAGTGCCCGTCCCTTCAACAGGTGCCTTATGCTTCAGATCTTTATTCTTCTGAAAGGAGGTGGGGATTTCAGTCCAGCTGAATCTTCTCCGCTTTTCATGCAATACTTCTCACCCAGAGACTGAATGTCATTCTTTAGCCTCGTGATTACAGTGGCAGTGGGGAGACTGGAATTCAGTTCTTTTGCTAATTAGTTTGACCAGTTTCCTCAGTAGAAGCTTCCAACCTGTGAGTTATTCTTGTTTGCTTTCACATTGTCTCTCCCTGGCCTAATGAATAGTTCTTACCAACTGCAATTCACCCCGCTATAAAAAGGTACTAAGAGTCGTCTTCTTCAGCTGCCTGGGTGGCATATGCTGTGTGTGCCACGGTGGATCCGGGTGGGCTATGACCAGGTCAGATGCAAAACTGTGCAGTGCTATTGCATCGCTGCACGGCAATGCCCTGCATCTGGTGTAGCAGTCAAATGTAGAGAGGAGAAGTCATAGCAAGGAACAATAATTGGCTCAATATGAAGCAACCAGTCTCTAACTCAAAAATTACCTAAAAAAACTTCAACGTTGTTTATACCAGTCATCTGAAATTCCTGGCAAAAAATGATTGGAATGCATCATATATTACCCAGGCTAGGAAGAATTATTAATTAATTCTTTTTCAAAGGTGTGTTCATCTTTATATATGTGCTTGAAGGCTCCATTTGACACAGCATATAGGATTAAAAACACAGTGCTGCTGGGCCCCTTGTTAGTATCAAGGGCTAATCAATTATTGCTATACTATTGCAATCAAGCTTTATAATAAAGACAGTGAATCTGTTTGATGAATTTCAGACTACAAGAGAAATGTAGGCGTATTTGTTTTGTCATGACTTATGAAATCTGACCTGGAATGAAATGTTGCCTTTTGTTAGTTTCTACTGACGACTGGATTTTGTACTACTTACACAAGTAAAATTCCCCAGAACTTCATTGCAGAATTTACCCTGAGCCAATAAACAAAAAGTTTAAGTAAGAGATTTGCCTTGAGCTGGATTATAGAAAAAATATCCTTCATCAACCCCTGCTCCATTCATTCATGCATATACGTTTCTATTTAAAATAATGGTGCTATGCTTGAATGAACAGGACTTGCCCCTGCCAGAGGATCTGATTATTAAAAACGAGCTCAAAGAAGCAAGATCTGTGACATTAGAAGTACACCAGAACTAACTGAAATCAGTGAAACTAACAACATAAACAAGAGCTTGCAAAATCAGGTGCTTTGTTTTTGAGAAAAAGAAGAAAAATAAAAAAGGGAAGTAAAATAACAGAATATTTACCACTCCTTTTGTGAGAATAAATACGCTTTGGAAAGAAAGCTGTTTCCCTATATCTGATTTATCAGGCATTGCAGAAGGATTTACACAACAAAAGACAAAACCATTTTATAAAATTGGATGCAACGTGTGTTTACCAAGTGGACATTTGCTCTTGTCCCAGTGAATAACATAAGGATCTTGTATGCCATTTTAGTTCACAACACCTGTGATGAATTATTTGTAAATGCAATGAATAACATTACTAGGAACATGTCAAATTATACGTTGATAATGAATTTTTGGATGCATCTGCTATGTAATTGTTCCCAGCGGATGTGTATTCATCTTCACCTGGCATTATTTTCCTGATTTTGGGGTTTGTTTTTTATTATGCATTTTCATTTCTATCATAATTGTTACAGTGATCCCTGTTCCTTTGTTCTAATCGGGTCCCTTTAATGGTGTTGCACATTCTGAACAAAAGAGGAGGGGAAAACACACCAGGCTATTGGCAAAACAAAACACTGGTCTTTATTTGTGACTTTCTAAGTGCCTGCTTGGCCTCAGAAGGTTGGGTGGTGTTGACAGGGACCAGTTGTTTCCCTGAATGTGTCTGCCAGCTGCTCCAGGCATGTGTTCTGCAGAATAGGAGGTGAATAAACGCTAAAGGCTGCTCTGCTGACAGACAGGTACACGCTGCTTTTACTAAGTGCATCTGAGATTTTTTTTTAAAAAGGTAAATAAAGCAAATTAGTAGCATTAGAAGGTATGTTTTTTTCACAACACTCTGATACACAGAAATGCTCACAATGAAAATATCTGTCATCAGTTTATGGTTTCAGTAAGCAATCCTACATTAATTGTGTTTACACAAACTTTCTGTATAACATGCTGTTTATCATCCAGAGGTCATTTTTACTTTACAGAGTATACTTGTCTCTCAATACAAGTAATTTCAAAAAGCTGCCAAAATCAACTGATCAAATACTGGATCTGTGTGTGCAGAACTTAGGCTCTTATTAAAATTTTACTTTTTTCTAATTCAGTAAATCATTTACAGCATCTGCCTGAAATTCTTTTCCACTTTGAAATATTTGCTCTACACTTTACACCACTTTGACTTCTATATTGGTACATGCAGCAGCTGACATTTCTCTGTCTCACGGGGTAGTGGAGTGAACTATTTTAGCCGCAGTCAAAAGAACAGCCTGGTTCTGGTCTTTTCCAGAGGTTCAGGGTTTCTTTTCCAGGGCTATTTTTGAGAGAAAGGAAGTCACTGAACTTTATATCTAGATTTGATTTTTTTTTTTCCCCCTGAATTCAGAGGGATGGGTTTGGCCCTGCCTATGGAAAACATCAGGTGGAAATTTTTAAATAAACCTTAATTTAAAAAAAAAAAAAAACACCAAAGCCTGAAGCAGCTTTCTTGCTTTCTTTCTTCTTTTCTTTTCTTTCTTTTCTTTTCTTTCTTTCTCTTGCTTTTTCTTTTCTTTTTCTTTCTTTCTTTTCCTTCCTTCCTTCCTTTTTCTTTTTCTTCCTTCCTTTCTTTTTCTTTTTTCTCTGCCTTTCTTTTTCTTCCTTCCTTTTTTCTTCCTTTTTTCTTCCTTTTTTTCTTCCTTTTCTTCTTTTCTTTCTTTATTCCTATTTCTTCCTTCCTTTTTTCTTCTTTTCTTTCTTCTTTTCTTTCTTCCTATCTTTCTTCCTTCCTTTTCTTCCTTTCTTTCCTCTTCCTTTCTTTCTTCCTTTCTTTCTTCCTTTCTTCCTTTCTTCCTTTTCTTCCTTTCTTTCTTCCTTCATTTCTTCCTTTTCTTCCTTCCTTCCTTCCCTCCCTCCCTCCCTCTCTCATGGTAATAATTAAATGGTTTATGGCTGTTATTTAGCAAAATACTCCATTCTATTTTGTGAAAGACTAAATTGGAAGGTACTCTCAGCTGAGCTGCCTGATTTTGAAACACTCATTGGCATTCTAGATTTTTTAATGTTTCTTTTAAACATTTGTGGATTGCTACATTCAGCCCGACAGTTCCATGAGGTCTCATTATAATAATTTGTAAGATGCTGTTCTTAAAAAAAAAAAATATATTTCTAAATATTTGGCTTTCTGAAAGGGGATATAATATGAAGGTAAAATACAACTGGTCTCTTTAATCAATTGGGAAATGTTTGTATTCAGAATAATTTTAAACTATTTTCCCCCCAGTGTTTTAACATCAGTCTCCCTGCATGCAGCACGGCATGCAGCTACACAGTATGCACCTAGATTTTTTTTCTTTAATTGTGAATGTGAAAAATAAACTTAGTGTTACATCACAAACATTAGCTTGCAGTAATTTTTACAGGGCTACAGAACATGTCTTCAAAAAGAGCACTGCATGAATGCAGATTATATTGCATTTATTCACATTAAATAATTAGAAAGTGAACATTAAATTGACAGTAATGTAGAAAGATGTTTATTTACAGGCTTAATGGCTACCACACCATACCAATACTTTGTACATGGACATCACCTCTTAACAAGGAGTATTTTCAAAAATATTAATGAGCGAAATGTTAGGGACACATGGAACTAAATTCTTCTCTTTATTATGCTGGCCTGAGCTAAGAAAATAGTTGTATTTAATTTCATAGTTACTTCAGGAAAATTGGGAGCAGAATCCAGTCAAATGTGAGCTGTTTAATATCAATGCTTTGTAGATATGTGGTTTGTACTTATAGAATATGTTTACATTTCACATGCAGATATAGTTGTTTTTCTCTTCACTATTACTTTGTGTCAGCAGGTCTAATATAATCGACAACACAAATATCTATTCATAGTGATTTAAAAATTTACACCAGCTTTTCCACTGGAAAACTGGACTTTGAATTTCTTCAAAAAAAGATATATAGCTACTGTATGATGCAGATTTGAGAGTTAGCCCAAATTGCAGCAATAGTCGTACGTAGCAAAATATTTAATTTAATCATTCATTAGTGTAATATATCTGTTCCTCCTCTGATCCTGCAAATTTCTAACAAGGCAATTGAACATCCTCAGTTTTTGTTCCTCTGGGGTTTTTTCATCTGTCAAGAGAATTTTGCCCAACTATTTCCAAAAAACGATAAAAATTAAAATCAAGTGGCTCAGTTTACAAAAGCTATAATAAAATAAATGCCACTTTCTTCATTATGCTAAACCAATTAAATGTAATTTCTCTTCTGTTTCCATACATAAGCAACAGCTGTACATGCCATCCATGGGTAATTAATTGCTTCCAACCGCCTGCCAATGAAAGTGGTATTTCTTTAAATTAGTGACACGACACAGCATGGGCCTCTAAGTACGTCAGAGCACATCGGATCACGCAACATGTGTGACATACTACAAGGCACACGTTTCTGCACATACGGCTGAAGGACAGCACATGCCCCTGTGGTCTGCGTCCTAGAGTTGGGCTTGCTTTAGCTGTGGAACGACTATTGACACCATGGAGGGTCGGCACACAGACTGCCTAGAGGGCATCCCACAGGGGTGGACAGCAGATGTCACGGTTTGCACCACAGAGCCGAGCAGGTAAGACGTACGGCTTCAAGCAGGGAGCCATTGCTTCAGAAAAGTGACTTCCCATCGGAGAAGGACCAATACGGGTCTTACCAACTTTTAGCGGTAGTTGAAGTTCCATAAAAAAATTGGGTGAATTGTGAAATGGAGACTGGAACTAGTGTCCCACATGTGCCTTATCAACCTCTTGCCCCCTCAATGGATAAGGTAAATGATTTTCTTTTGGAAGAGGATGTACAGCCTGAGAGCCTACTACTCTAACTGGATTGTGTCTGGTCTGGGTTGTTATAGAAATGAGTTTATGTGATCCAGAGACAGCAAGGTAGCCATGTGGCTCATAGTTAATAATAAATGACATTTTTTTTCTTTTTTTCTGTTTGAAAAATTCATTATAAAGATTTCATGTAACAAGAGATTTTTCCCAGCTCCATTAGGGAAAAAATGAAAGATGTTTGAGTTGGGCGGGGCAGCACACGGAAACAGCTTTTATTGTTTACTCTTGAAGTTCAAAAGAAGTAGTGTGTGTGCCAAGCCTTTGTAAAAGCAAAGAATAAACAAATATTTTTCAGTGAAAAATGAAAGAAATTGCAAGGGTTTTAAAAAGGTACATTGTTTTTTCAGGTTTAAGCCATCGAGTTAAAGCTTTTAGTCTCTTTATGCTGACATGTTTTTCTTTATTTGGATTTTCAGGTTTTGTGCTCTGTATGTATGGATATGAGTACAACTTTTAAAACTGTATGTATATGAAAGAGAGGAGAGGAGACCCGATCCACCGTTTATATACATGGATACGAAGTGGGAGAGAAAACACGGAAGTCTTTGAAACTACACAAATGTAAAACTGGAGTAAATGAGAAGAAAATTAGACATGTGGAACAAAATTAAGACACGTTAAGAACGTTAGAAGAGCCCTATGGGTTCAGACCCATGGTCAATGTAGCCCAGGATTCTGTCTCTGACAGTAGCGTGGGAGACACTGTTAGGGACCACACACAAGCCCACAACTTTCTACAGTCAATTCCCCTCATACTCCCCCTGTGTCCAGAACCGCTATGTTAGGGATATTAGAAGGTACATCCCTGCCTAGTCTTTGTAAGAGCCATTCAGATTGTCCACTTGGTAATAAACTTTGACCACAATTGTCCCCAGCCATCTTTTCAATCCCAGACTTCTTAGCCTTTCCATATGCAGTTGATCCATCTTCTTGATTATTTTAATTGCCTCCTCTGTTTCTCCTCCAATTTCATGGCATCTCTCTTGAGACACGGAGACCAGAACTGCACACAGTGGGCACACCCACATTTTTATATAGCAGCAAAATTATATATCTTCTATCTTGTTCTAAAAACCCTTTCTGATGATGTCCTGCATTTTGTTGGTTTTGACTGCTACTGCACACTGAGCTCATGACCTCAGAGGCTTGTCAGGGATGACTCCAAGATGCCTCTCCTGAGTTCTGAATGGTCATTCCGAGTTCAGCATCCCAGGGCACGGCTCAGATTATCCTTCCCTGATACATTACCTTAAATTTATCTACACTGAAGCTCATTTGCCATCTTTCTTCTCTGCTCAGTTTTGCCACCTTTCTTCTCAGCTCTGAAGCTTCTTCAGCCAGTTGGCAATGACATTTGACCACACAGAATAGCTTGATATCAGCCTCAAACTTGGAGATTTCACTGCACACTCGCTTCTCCAGGTCATTGATGAAAATACTTAATAAAACCAGTGTCAGTGTCTATCCCTCAGGGACCTTGCTGCTGAAAATAAACTATCCATCCTGTAAAACAACCAAAAAGCCCTACCCTTTGCTTTCTAGTCTTTAACTAGTTTGCAATCCATAGAAGACATTTTCTCAACACCTGTGGTAACTGGGTTTCTTTACTAGCCCTGTCAAAGGCTTTTTGAAAATCCAAATATATTATGTCCTCTGTATCCTCTTAATCCATGTGCTTACTGAAACCTTCACAGGACTCCAGCAGGTTAGAGAGGCAGAATTTCCTGTTGTAGAAGTCATGCTGATTCTAGACAGTTTCTGTGTATTCAGTGATCTTACTCTTTATTACCAGGAATAGAAGGATTTGAGAACAGCTCATGACTCCTGAAAGGCTTAATGAAAGATCTGTGCAATTTTTCTGTAAATCATGTCATGCACACGCTCTTTGTAATGTGTCTGTGGAATACAGCTTTTTAATATCATAAGCATTATTTATTATTACAAATTCATTAAGAATGGAAGTTTTCTACTTGCCAGTTTTCATACCCTGCCACAGAATTATCAATTATTCAATAAACTCTGAAGGAAGAAGTTGGAATTAAAAGGTATGGACATGGAAGGAGTGTGGTTGTGCATTATGCTTCCTCCGTGCGCTCCAGGTCTTCTCCAGAACCCACTCTGTCCGGCAATGGGAAATTTGCCCCATGTAAGGAGACCAAGCTCTGGCACCCCTTGCTTGTTTCACGGCAAGGCATAGTTGCATATTGGCTTTAGCCTGAGCAATTTTATCCCGGTTTTCCTATAATAAGAACCTGTCTGAAGAATTTCTATAAAAATTATACTTGCAAACCAGTATTCCTGGTTAAGTTTATCGCTGGAGCCTACAGAGTTTTTGCCTTGACACTTCAAACACCAAGCTCAGTGTTTCTCATTTAGTACAAGCAATAAAACAAATGCCTGACCTTCCCTACTCAAGGCTCTGAAATACTGGTCTTCTTTAAACCAAAGAACATGATCGATATTTAGGTAGTTTGCATGTGTCTATTATGAATATCTTAAATACACTGCATATGCACAATAAAAATATACTCGCTTCCTATAAATTCTGTTCTATGTACACATATAAACCACTGCAATTTAGTTATTTACTGGGTACTACAAGAGCTATAAAATGCCACTTTCTAAGAATACAGCCGAGGCTTAAGTCAGCATTTTTATGATATCATCTGTACTGGGAAAACATTAAAGGCTCAATATTTAATAAACATAATAAACATCCCCATGAAACAAATTGTTCATAAACTACCTGTTTAATTTTTCAGGGTTCCTGAACCACATATTTTCTTATTAGTTGTGAGCCTGCTGGGTTGCAGGATAGATAGGGCCTGTCAGGGATAGAATATAATGTAGCGGTTTTATGAATTATTTCTGTGAGGAAAAGCCTATTACAGCTGACAAGAGGATGATGATATTAGCCCATCATCATTCAGATGGCACCACCCTTCCCCCTTTCATCCATCAGACCTCTTGTATGGAAGCTGAAAGCCATACAGTCTTTGCATAGCCAACACAAAGACAAATACTGCTCTTTTTCTGCGTCCATGAAACATTTAGTATTTCATTTTGAATCATGGCAGATGACAGTAACAAATGGCCTAATGAATCTCCCTTATTGTCCCTTGTGAATCTGAAGATGAGCTAAAAGTAAAATCTCTGTTTCTTTTTTTGGACATGCTCGTTTGGGATTGAAAGGTTTTTGCTGCATTCTAAATAGCATTCCTCCGTTACTGAAAATTAGACCAATAAACAAACAAGCAACTTGCAAACCACACAGTTATACCACCGTAGACCATTCTTCACCCTGTACCTGACAAACAGTATTTTGGGGAAAGTGCTGCCATCAACTTTGGCACAATTATTTAAAGCGATGTACATATGTAAAAAAAAGATATGTAAAACCAATAATAAAACTACATAATGAAGTTCTGTATTAGAAAACAATACTAATACATCAGTGGGCATCATGAGTTATAGACCTGTTTTTAATGCCTTTTTGTTTTATTTAAAAGAAAATACACTAATGATGTCCACAGTTTACTGCTGGGGTTAATTTACAAGATCTGATCATCTAAACGGGTCTTTAAAGAGGGTCATCACTAAAAAATCATGATGACCATTCCCCTCTTACCACCACTGCCTCCCAACCTACAAACTGAACATTGTTACGCAGCCATCTTGCCTTCATTTGCCCATGCAGAAAATTTTACAGGCAGAAATTAATAATGTGGCTAGAAATAGTTTAGTGAGCACTGCGTGATAAAACGCTCCTGTCACAAGACCTCGCTCTCCTTGATCCAGGTGTTACATGAGCTTTTCTTTCAGTTGTATGGGTGGTTGTTGCACTTGCATCTCACCCCCTGCTGTAACTGTCTCGGGTGCAAACTGGACACCGGCTCAGGTCACACTGGGCTGCATGGTGCCCCCCACGCGCTCTTGGCGTTCACCCCAGCATGACTGCGTCTCAAACCTCATGTCGGCCACGGCTGCCCTACTACTGGGCAGATATGCTTGGGGTGGGCCATATGGTTTTAGTTCCCTGGCTGCATCCTGATTCTAGGTCAGAAATAGAAATGTGAGTGCAATCCCTCAGCGTGTCTATCCCCTTTCGGTGGACGCCTAGATAGACAAGTACAGAGGGAGCTGCAATGCTCTGCAGTAAAGTCCACCGATCTGGATGATGAGGAGACTAAGGCTATGGACTGCATCTATCCTCCAGCATAGACACAGAAAACCTTATTCTCATTGGCCCCATTTATACTTCAGTCTGACTCCAAGATGTTCTGATGTTCTGTACATGCATCTATATAATGACTAAAGTTGTCGGGGTGTAACCTATTTGCTCATTCTTAACAAGGAGCTATTGTATCCCTTTCACCGATGTATATAATGATAGCGAGCTCACATTCGCTCCCTTTTACTTGAAGAAGTCTTCCCTTCTATTTATTTCACTTTTTTCCCCCTTTTAACTGGTTTCATCTATCCGCAAAACATTGTGATTCATTCAGCTTTGCTCTTCAGTAATGTCTCTCCTGATTCCCTCTCATGCAACACACAGGCTTTCCTTTAGCAAAGCACAAGGCAGAGGAATGGCAGGAACTCCTTTTCATTTATTATGAAAAGTTGTGAAAGTACTTCGGCAGCAAATGCTTGTTTTGTTTTGTCAGAGAAGCTAACAAAAATGGCTTGCTTTATATATGAAACTTTTTGCACAGCTCTGTTTGTATCTACTGTAGGCACATGTGCATTTTTGACATGACAGATCATAATGGCTCTTTCAGAGCCATTACAGTTACCAAGTAAATCCTTCTTAGTTCAAGTACATATAATTGATTCCCATAGACTGTAATAGCTCCAAAACCAAGGCAATACCCTTACCAAACATAAAAGCAGTGGCAGGACTAATACATAATAGCAGTCAGTTTTTACCACCATGGTACTAGAAAATGATGCAGTGCTAACAACATGGCTTTTTTATTTGCTGATTTTTTGGCACAATAGAAGGGCGATAATTCCATGGTATTACAGTGGTACCATTCCTGCATAGTCCTGGTAAAGCTATAAATCCTCAAGTATCATAGTAGTCATCTCAGTCTCCGTATGGAACGTAAATTAAAGGCTTGTCCATTTAACTTCTATGCATACAAATATTCCTGCACAGTTTACTGAGGCACGTGCATGAATAAGTTTTCTTTTTTTTCGTGTAAATTAGGGATGTAGAATAAAAGCCAAAAAACTAGTTAACTTTAAAAATGGTACCACAAATTATAATGTAACAGTAATTTAAGCAGCATTCAATACACTTTAAACTACAGGAAAAAGGAGAAGGACATCAGTTATGGTCTACAATCCTCTCCTGTACTCAGAATGCTGCAAATTTGTATTGCTCACAGAGGAATTGTGCAAAACCCTTTCCCAAGCAGCTTGGTGAGCAGTGGTAATAGAGAGCAGGCATTACATTTTTTAATGTAATAGTCTGCTCCTCCTCAGCATGTCTGATAGATTCGATAAACAGCTTGGCGACATACATCCCTGCCTTCCTACTGCATAAGAATATGCAAAAGGATAATCTCTGTGCTCATGAACATAGATGACCAATGACCCTAAAAGGAAGAAGAGCACCAAATGATATATTGACAAGAAGGGCCATTTTCTTTCACATACAGAAAACAGGTAGAGCACAATAAGAACTTCCTTCTTCTCTTTCTTTTTTTTTTAAATGACTTTTGAAGAAAAGACAAGTTCTTAACATTTTTTTTTTTGTTCTGAAAGAGTTTAGATTACAATAGAAAAAGGTGCTGTAAACTTCAAGGAGCTAATGTACCTTCTGTAAAGAAGTCTCAGTGGAGATCATAGAAATTTCACGACTCCCATATGTTAATAATGTCTTTGAATATAAAATCCAAATTAAAAACTAGAGCTGAATAAAATACTTTTGTTAAAAGTAACATTTTGAAATGCTGTCAGTAACTATCATAAATATTTGAGAAGTTAATATTTTAATCTTCAACTATAGCTCTGAAAACATTTTTAGTGACAGACAGTGCTTCATTAATAGAGTTCTGTATGTCTAATTGCTTTAGGCAAAGTGGGTTGCATTATTTTGACACATGACATGCAATTAGTACATGGTCACACGGCTAAAGGAAGATTTTACACCTTTTTTCCTTCTACAGTCAGAGCAGATAATTAGCATATTTTTTCTGCTTAGAATAATCATCAGAGCCTTAGATCAGAAATTGCCTAATGAGGTAAAATTCCAGTTGTTGACATTAATACATGTGACATTTTTTTCAGTTGTAAAAGTAAACCTACTGCTGCCATTTCATTTATTCTTTCCAGCGTGTTCTTAAGATTCAGCTATGTTTTTTTTTAGCATCAAGCCATTGAATAATCATATCTTTTCAACAGAGGGAGATGAATGATGTTTTTATATTTCAGCATATTTGCTTGATAGTGATATTTTAAGAAGATTAAATTTGGCTATAACCTGCAGCCAGCCTAGGTAGATTGCAGTTCTCTTAACACAAAAGGTAAACTACGATCACAATATATGTGCTCCTTGCTCAGGAACTTTTTTGATATACTACACAAAAAATGGAACTCATTTTGCTCAGTTATAAGACCCACTCTATAGGCTGTGTGTAACGCTCTTATAATGAAAGTCTGTCTTTTTGTACAAAAACATATTTTGATTACCTTGTGTTGAAGAAATAATGAAGATTTACTATAGATAAGCTGATGTAAGAAAATACACTTTGGCTACAGAAATAAGTGTTTTCCTAGAGAACTGATTTTGAAAATTTTGAAAAGGATTATAGTAGGTCTTTTTAAGCAGATTTTTTTTTTCTTGCATTTAGCACAATTGCATATAATCACCTTTTATGTTCAATTTCTAAAGAGCGTATTCATTTGGGGCAAAGAAGTGGTTTGGATTCTCATTCCTTCATTCCTTATTCAGGCAAACTTTCCTCTGAAAAATTTGCATGAGGTGTGGGATCTGCAACTGAGCCAGGTTTTTTGGATATGAGTTCTGCTAATAGTTCTGAGCATAGAACATAGAAAGATATTCTTCAGAACTACATCAGACACTTAGTGCTACCTATAACAAAGGGCTGACTGAAGCATGAGGTGGACAGAATTTTGTTTTTTTTACTTTTAATATCCTGCTATTCATTTAAATACACAGGAGAGAGGACTGATAGAGCACACTCTTGCCGTATTTCAGATATTTGATATTTAGCAGGATTGAAACAGCAGTAGAGTTAGCACTTAACATTTACAGAGAACAAAAAAGGCATAGACTTTTACCTTTTTTTCATAAATTGGGATGTAAATGTATTAAAAACAAGCTTGCTAATTCCACAGAAAGGATGAGTTTATAGAGTGACCTGACTACTTCATAGACATCACAGCAGACCAGGATGCCCATCCTGCTTCAAGTATGGTCAAAATTTATCTTTTCCTTTTGGGTTTTATTATTAAGTTAATTAGAAATGAGCAGTATTAAGGTAATCATAATGTTTTTCTTCAGCATAGAGAAAGCATTCTTTTCCTATTACTATTTACTTTGAGAGCAATTATTCCTTTATCATTACTTCCTTTATTACAATTTTCAACTTCTCCTTATATGTGTAGCAGTCAGATTGATTTTACATCTTCTTAGATGATGAACAGCTGCTGTTTTAAAGACTCCTGACAATGCCAGCCCACCTTGTAAGACCTCTGTTAAAAAAAAAAAAAAAAAAAAAGTAAAAAATAAGAATGCAAAAACCTGCACTTCAGATCATCATGTGTGTGTGATGAGGACCAGTGAAGGAAGATACAAGTCATGCTTTTAAAGAACCAAGAGATTCTATTGAATGGAACGTAACAAGCCAAAACAATAAGGCAATAATATATGCTAGCAACTGACAGGGATCAAAGTAAAGAAAGCCTCTTTTGTCACCAGCTTCACTTCCTCGTCTTAACTAATTTCCAGCGAATAATGTGGAGGTCAAAGAAAAACAGGATAGAAGAAGGAGAGATTATGCTAGTTCAAAGTCTATTGGTGGCTATTAAATATAATGGTAAAGGTGAAATGTCCATCTTTGATTTGGAAGCCCCCCTGCTCTTGTAAGAGCCAGATGCTTGGAAGGTATGTTCCCAGAAGATAAACTTTATACATATACTTACTTTTACTTTTCCTTTATCTTCTTCTGCTCATTTATCAGGCTAGATGGGCTAGACATTCTAATCCAGACTGACTAGTCTTCTATAGCATCCATAAAACAGTGTATTGACATTGTTTAAAGATAAATTTTGATGAGTCTTAATTAGGGCTGATATGCTATTACACATGGACATTTTTATTCTGAAGATGTGGCATGTAGGATTATTTTATTAATATATTTTCTGCTGTGCTGTAACGTGGTCATGCATCCCTGGTGTTACAGGTAGGACAGTATCGAGCTCAGAGAGCTCATGTTACCAGTGGTATACGTAGCACTAGCTAATCCATGCACCTTCCACTGCATTTTGGAATTACATTGCACTGCTGTCTAAAAACGTGCAGCTTCTGATAAGAAAAAAAACCTTTTCTAAACTACATTTACAGTTGCAATGAGACTGTGATAGTGGAGTTTAGTGGCAAGATGCAGTCATTCAGCAGCAAGTCAACGAGAAACCAAATGTCCAAAGATTATATTACACTGCCACAATCTACCACATCACAGTAAATCAATGAAGATCAAACTGGCAACCAGCAGTATGCAGGAAATCAGAAACACCAAAGAGGGTGTCTTTGACATTTTTATTTAAGCATACGTTCACTGATCTTACTCATTTTGTAAAAGCTAGAGAGACTAAATAAAACAGATTAGAAATTCACAGACTAAACGCAGACGTAGAAAGATCCTCACAACTAAAGAAATATTGCTACATATTCTCAGAATTGCCTGAAACCAAACTGAACACTTACCAGCAAGATTTGTTTCAACCAGGCCTACATGTAAAAAACAAAAAAATGTATCTGCTCAACATGTTTAAGATGGTATTCAGCTAGGACCATGATATAAATAGTTAGATTTTTTTGTAGTGTTGATCCTGATCCATTATTTCTTCATTCTCCTATTATTATCACTGGTACCAGCTGGTAGATATTTGAAATTAGAGCTGAGCAAATAATTGGATGTTTTGGTTCACTGACACAACTGAAAAACTGGAAGTGGGGGGAGGGAATGAACATTTTAGATTGACTAGGAAGGTTTGTTTATTTGGTTTTGGTTTTTCTTACCCACAGAAAAATCAGGGAAAAAACCTGCTTCTGGTAACATAAAATGATTATTTCATTTTCAGGTTGTGTACTTTATTTTAAACTTATGAATATTAACTTAAATGAAAATATGAAATATTTCTTTAAAGAAGCCTTAAATGAAGAATATTTTTTTTCTGTTTTTTCCATTTTGTTGCTGGCTGAAACTGTTCATCAAATTTGGCATTATTTTTACAAGCATTTTTATTGACATAAATTTTTTTTTTTATTTATTGAATACAATATATGATCACAAATGTTTGCCTAGCTCTACTTGAAATATCACTGGATTAATGGCTTCCAGATGATTAAGTTGGAATCACATAGGAATCATTTTGTGCCTCTCTTATTCTTAGACTCCTTAGGAGAGTCAAGTCCCTGGGACGCATTAGGGCAGCTCTGGGAACTGCCATAATATCTACTTCCTATTCCCTGCCACAGTTCCAGAAGGCATGTAACAGTGAAGAACCATTGAGACACATGGAAGACATTATACCTACACTATGACCCTTTTGGCCAGCTATATCTGGCACAAAGAGCAGTAGGGCAATGCTGAATCTTAGTTTTTCGTAATCACATATAAACACTTCTCAGAAATATGATCAGTTGCACTAGGCAATGTTTAATGTACTTGCATATTTTAGGCTTTTGAGTAGGAAATTAGGTGTGTGGGGAAATAGTGCAGATGCTTTTCTGATTTTCTAGCTTTGATGAGTTTTTTTCTTTGACATCATCCATTTTAGGGTCACCACATGTATTCCTATACTCCCAGATTAATGCACAGGCGGTCACTCCTTTACTGGCTTGACTAAATTTCTTTCAGTACCAGCTACAGAATTTCATCTCAGGAAAATTTTTCAGAGGACTCAGATTAAAAGTGATTAGATTATCTCAACATACATTGGTTTCTACATATCTATTCTTTTAAAATATACAGGTATAATTAAAGTGGTATGGTCCCCATGAGAGAAATACAAAAAAGAGTCCCTTCCAATATCTGTTTGTATTGTTGCTCTGAAAACTTTCTACGTATGCTTGGTAGAGGGAAAATTAAGCATGCATCTTGCAGAATACACTGAATTATACTACTTGTTTTACTCTCAGTTGTCTTGCTGATTAACCTGTTCAGCAGAAAGATTCCTGTAATATTGAATATAACATGCACATGTCACTTTATTGCTTTCAAGCTGGCATAATAGTTTCCCCCAGATTATGGTCTTGGTTTTCCTCTTCTATAGCTGGAGTTCTTTTCGAATATATCTTTCCCTTATCTTTCATGATGAGAATACAGTTTCCTCCACAGACCCTTCTATGCAACCTGGACAACAACGCCAGATTGTAAATTTTGACTGAAAATGATTCTTACGAAACAAGGTCAGCTTCTGTGTATTCATGCCCTCAGCATTATGTGCCTCAGAATATTGTTGGATGCCTACATCCTGTTACATAGCCACACAACAGAAAATGATGCAAAGATACTTACTAGGCAAGGGCTCAGAAAACCAGAAAGTTTTATACAAAATTTGCCAAAATTATAGTCTCATAGATCAATCAAAACCAAAGATTTTTTTTCAATCAGAAACTTCTCAATAAAAGCCATTTCCAACCCTACTTTTAGTTTGGTAACACTGACTACGCAGTCAAGATGCAGAAAATAAAACCTTTTTATTTCTAATTTCAGAAAATCTTTTTCACTCCCTTTATTCTGCAATGCTGCCAGAAATTTCTGTGAAACAAATTTTAAGTACATGTGTACACACACACACAAGTCCCTGCTCTTCAAAGGAAGTTAATCCTGTAAAAAAAAGAATCTAAATTCAAAAATTTACACTACAAGAAGAAATATCTTGGAGGTCTTTTTAAATTTCATAGGTCAAGCTTCTAATGAGAATTGGAAGATGGGAACGCTCTCATAAAATTTTATAAGAGCCACAACATTCAAATTACTGTGCTATATAAATAGATACACTAAATGTAAATAGGTGCATACCGTTGGCCGCCACCTACATTCAATAGAGATCAATGATAACTTGAGGAACACTACAATAGTATCCTTTGGCAGGATACACTAGTATATTCCAAAATATGACAAGTGCTTAATATGCGGCACATATAGGCAGAAAAAAACCTACCCCAGCATAACATCATTAATAATGTTTATTTTAGTTCGATCTTGAGTTGTAATGTTAAAAAAATAGATCAACAACACATTCATAATTATTTCAGTGTTTCTCATTCATGTTTTGTTTCTGATCTGCCACAACTGTTAAATGAAATTAGGTTGCAGTTACTTCAACCAGAAACACAAAAAGGTTATGACTTTCTTGTTTCAAAAGTCAGAACTTACAGCTAAAGGGCCTATTCTTCTCTCAAATAGCACATATAACACTAATTAAGGGCAATGGGAATGACATGTCTCTACTAAGAGGAAAATTTAAAATTTCATTAAAATATTTGTTAGTAATAATGCCAATTATTAAGGATTATAGCCTCAGTTTAAAAGAACTAGGTCATTTTGAGAACTTTTTGTAATACTACTTTTTAACATAAATTAAAAAAAAAAAAATCTGCGAACCATTTTAATAGTAGTGAGAAGGTAGGATGGGAAAAGGTACATTTAGCCACAAATAAATGACAGAAAAGAGCTTTACAGCTGTTTTCCCCTGGAAAAATTATTTTTATAAAGTAAAAGATATCTCAGTATGCTGCTCATTGATACAGATGTATTGTTATAGTACATTCAGTCCCAGTATCTTGGATTTCAAAATTTATTCTTTTTCATCTTTGAATGATCCAGTATTCATTAATATAATTAATTAGTAAGATTAAAATAATAAATTTGTATTAAATGCTTAACTGCTTGCTTAATGCCTCAGTTATGAAATTTTCTGCATTCAGTTTTTAATTTTACTTTACGTGTCACTTGGAGAAATATAAATGCTTGAAGCCACAAAATTTCAGTTAGTTCAGTTTTAGCATTTATTTTGTAATGCATAACTTGTTTAAAGATGGATTTTAAATATTTTGTAATTAGGCCCTTGGAAAGTTTTTGAAATACAGTATTTCAGTTAGTGAAAACTTTTCTTATAACCCACATATAAATTATCTAGTTCGATCATTTGGGAAGCTAGCCATAATTATGATGACTATTTAATTAAGGCTTCTGCAGAACTTGACAACAATGCTAATAAAGCAATTGAGGAGATACAAGTAGTTGATCTTAATTGGAAGGATGACACTATTTACAAGAATAAATGACGGTAGCTAATCTCACATTCGTAATTATCAGTGATGGGCCTACTTCAAAAGATGTTGTAGTTCTTGTCTGCTTTAGCTGAGCCCCCCAAATATATGTGTTTGTTCAGAGTTTACATGTCTATCTGAATTGTAAATGTAGCAATTTTTCTTACAGGAGGCAGCTGAGTTGCCTCCTGAACCTGAACGCTTCAGTGACAGAACAAGAAAAAGCTTTTATATTTGCCACCCAAACAATCTCTCTTCCCCTTTTCATCTTTCGGAGTTGTAAGTTCTAGCCTTGCAGTTTCCCAATGAAGAATGCATTTGATTATCTGGAGCAAATGATGCCTGGCTGCTCTATAGGAATACACTGAGCATCCATATCCTCTGGTACCATATGTCTGCACCTTGCCAGGTGGAGCTCCATGTGTCCTCTGGGGTACTGATACCTCTCTCTCCCTTTCACAGACCTGGCCAACAAGCCTAGTACATCAAGAATAGTGCCTTATAGTTCCTGGCATCCAGTCATTCCCTCTATAGCAACTCCAAACCTGAATGGAGGTCCAGGAGATGATGCCATTGGGTCAACATTTTCAAAATGAGCTATTTTATTTCTACTATCAGATTCAAGGAAAAAGAATCTTATGTGGCTATTTTTTCTTCACATGAGTACAAACTTTATGCTGCGTGTTTAACGAGATCCTGAAAATACACATGATAAAGCAAACAGGACTCATATCTAGGCACTGGTTCTGAAACAATGATGCACAGTGGGCAGCGTGTATCTCAGTATATATCACGTTTCTCTGCCTTTCCCAACAGTTTATGACACCCTGTGGATGTTGACTGCTCATGGCTGGGCATTTTGGGGTAATTAAGATATTTGAATTGCCATCATTTCCTGTCACATTCTGGCACAGATAAGCAGACTTTGTTTTGTGATAGGGTTTGTGGCAGCACGGTAAAAGGTGCTCTAGAACCGATAACTTCAACTATCGCTGTTTGTGGACCACCTCGGGGTATTACAGGAAAAGTGAATGAAGCAATTTGAATTTTCATATTTTGGAGTGGATACTATGC
>NW_009212423.1:75445-87603 GCF_000690835.1 Fulmarus glacialis
ACTCTTTCTCTGAGAGTAGGATTTACATTTGTTGTGGTTTAACCCGGCAGGCAGCTAAACACCACACAGCTGTTCACTCACTCCCCCCCAGTGGGATGGGGGAGAGAATCGGAAAAAAGGAAAACTCGTGGGTTGAGATAAAGACAATTTAAGAGGGCAGAAAAGGAATGGAAAAGAATAGTAATGATAAAAGAATATACAAAACAAGTGATGCACAGTGCAATTGCTCACCACCCACTGACCGATGCCCAGCCAGTTCCCGAGCAGTGGTCCCGCCCCCCCGGCCAATCTCCCCATTTTTTTGTTCAGCATGACATCATATGGTATGGAATGTCCCTTTGGACAGTTTGGGTCAGATGTCCTGGCTGTGTACCCTCCCAGATTCTTGTGCACCTCCAGTTTCCTCACTGGCAGGGCAGTATGAGAAGCTGAAAAGTCCCTGACTGAGTGTAAGCACTGCTCAGCAACACCTAAAACATCAATGTGCTATCAACATTATTCTCATCCTAAATCCAAACCACAGCACTATACCAGCTACTAGGAAGAAAATTAACTCTATCCCAGCCAAAACCAGGACAACATTGATCAGCAGGTACTGTAAATGAAATCTGAAAAGAATACTGGGAACATATTTTCCGCTTGGAAAGGGTATGACTCTTCTCCCTTGGATGACTATATTCCCTGCAATGAAAGATGGCAGCAGATCAAGAGCACACTTACACTTCCCTAGTCTCACTGATGACTTTGGTAATATTTAAATTGTTTCTGGAAACCTCTGGTGATTTTCTTATTGAAAATCTCATTGACAGGATAACCTAGTCACTTTGTCTTCATTCAGTCCCAGTTGTTCACCTCTTGCTTGATGGCATGCAAAGACCTGGAGGAGTAATAGTAGCAGTGCTGGTGTTTGATAACTAGTGACACAGTAGCAGTGAACTGTGACAAGTCTACTACAAAGCAAGAAGTACCATTCCACTCCCTGTACTAATTTTTCAGTTATCTTTCACATTATACATTGCATATACAGAATTTTGATTTGCACTAAGGATATCTCCTGTATCTAACAACAATAGACCATCTAGGATCATAATCTCTGTTAGGA
Organism: Fulmarus glacialis; assembly: GCF_000690835.1. Lineage (NCBI taxonomy): Eukaryota > Metazoa > Chordata > Aves > Procellariiformes > Procellariidae > Fulmarus > Fulmarus glacialis. The sequence continues at coordinate 76,548 of NW_009212423.1, forward strand.
GAAGACATTGCAGCTGAAATTAAGATGCAATTCCTACCTCGACTAAATTAAATGGGTTTACAACCTCTTTTAAAAAAACAAATCTTGAGAAAAATTCTCCATGCAAGGAAATACCAAAAGAAAACAAAAAAGGTCACACTGCAGTCTAAATCATCCTAAAAGTATTTTCTTAGACTCAGGTCCCCAGTAAATAGCATGTGAAATGCTTTGTGAACAATGGTCAAGCAAGTAAGTTTTAATCCTAACAAATATTCCTATCAAGCAAGATAATTTTTAAAAGAGTGATGGATCCACAGACATTGCTGTTTCCCTTCCTCCTTATTAGACTACCTCTTCTTTGGTTCTTAGGAGTCGATTGCTTTCATCCCAGGAATTTGTATGCCTCCCTTCTGTACATTTTTCTGTGGCTTGCATTATTGTTTTCTAAACAGCTTATCACATGCTATTTATCATGGGAATGACTCTGATACCTTTGTGTGGGCTCCACAGACCCCCTCTTCTGATGATTAAATCACGGTGCCTATTCCATTACATCATATTCATAATGAATTACTTCATCCATCAATTATTGCAGAACTATTCTCATATCGTGTGATAATGATACAGACTTTCCACACCATTCAAAACAGAGTGTATAGCAAACAACCCTGCCATCAACTAAATACGAAAATGAAATTGAAACAGCAGAGCAGTCAGCAGCTGTGACATCTGTGAATGTACAGCCAATAGTTACATCATTGTGAGAAATGACACACTTTCTTCCACCAACACAAATACTGCGTAGTGTATTATACAGGAACATGACAAGTCAAAAAGGTACAGCATGCAATAGCACTAGATTCTACAGGTATTTGCCTCTTCTGAATCAAATCCTTCTAAATCTTGTATTGCTAGTAGTTATTTCATTGCTTTAGATACAGTAAATAGTCATTTAATAGAAGATAAATTGGCAAAACTACTGTTACAGAGCTCTGATTCTTTTTGCCCTACAAGTGTTTTTGTTTAACATTTCTGAGTTAGAAGCAATTTAGGGATGTTTTCACAGAATCATAGAAATGCTGGGTTGACATAGACCTTTAGCAATATCTAAGCCTTTCCTCTACTGTGAGCAAGTATACATATACAAATGTTTGTCTACGTTATTTTCCAAAATCTCTAGTTGACCTATCCTAATTAAATTATCCTTTATGCCAAAACAGTTTTCCTTACATATTTACCCTAAAACTCTGCAGTTTCAGATTAGCTCTTTTTTTCCTCATGCAATCTGTCTTTATAGGTCTTATATGGGACACAAGGTGTCCCATGATTTTTCTTGCTGTTTTCTAGAGTTTCTACCCCACTTTTAACTTTATTCCATATCCTTAACCCTGTGCTACTTGAAACTGGACACAGAATTCCAGTTGCAAACTCTCTGGTATTTAGCAGAGAGTAATAATTACTTCTCTTAAGTACTGCAACAATCTTACTGGTACATTACAGGATGACATTCGTCTTTTTTTTCAATAGCATTATTTGTTTTTTCAGCTTGGATTCAGTTTCATTATTGCTTGTAGTTTTCTCCCCATTTTTATTTATGCAGCCAGGTAGGGGTAGGAGGAAGATTTCCCCTTAGTACTTTGCAGTTATTCGTACTGAATTATAACCTATTGATTTCAGATCCTTCTTGCAATTTATCAAGATCTCCTTGAATTCTAACCGTGTTCTCCAGAATACTCAACAACCTCCTTGGCTCAATGCCATTTTCAAATTTTACAGGTAAACTTTCCATTCAGTCACCCAAGTTGTTAATCAAAATACAAACACCTGGATAATGGGATAGATGGTCCTCTTTTTCTGCAGATTAACCTTATCAAGTGGAATGCAATGGCAAATCACACCATGGTGTAGATCGGAATTCTATTTTGCTTTAACATCTTTTTAAAAGGGATTTAACACTTATATACTCTGTGGTCAGTTATACTGTCTTGATTGTCACAGCACCCTACAATGAGTAGTCCTTGTCCAGGAGCCCTCTGAGTGTGCTTCATGCCTAAGGGGTTAAGCTTAATAGCACAACGATGTTGAGTCTAGCATCACTGCATCCATTAAAAACAGTATCTATATTTTAGTAGGTGATAGCAACAGACGTAATACTTGTCATTGATTTTATAGGTTGAGTTTGTATCATAATATATTGACATTGTACTTTTATACAAGACTTGCTTCAGGGTGTAGCTGCATTCAGCACTGAAAAACAGGCTAATAAAAACTGTAGCAGAAACAGCTTTACGACCCTCCATTGACTTGTGTTTTACATTGTATTATCTTATTGCAGACATCTGAATTAAAGGTTAACAAACACTATTTAATGGGTTGTCGGAATGAATGTACAGTACATGAATACATGCCTAGCAATGTCTATCAGTTATCATACTGTACATGCATTGTGATTTGGGTGAAGACAAGACTGTAAATGGGTGATGGCTCCTGACTGACTCTTTTTAGTAGTATGAAATAGCACATTTTGTTATACTTCCTCCAATTAAGTGCATGTCTACCATTAAAGCAATCTGTCATCATTTTAACAATGTCATTAACTTCTACAGTGTCTCACACATGCTTTGTTCTTCCTTCAAAATTAGCAGCACATACATTTATATAGAAACTTTGAAATGTAAAATAGGGAAAACAAGTTTAAGAAGCCATCATCTGTAAATTATATAAATAATTAAAAAGTGGTTACTGAGGAAATGTGACTGCTTTAAAAAGAAGTAGTACAAAGTACTTAATCTGCAGAAATTGTACAATAATAAAAATGTACTAACCTATAAAAGTATAAATTATTTTTCTCTCTCTGGTAATTATAAGGAAATATGGTTTACCACACTATAAAAATGTACTAACCCTATAAAAATATACTAAATTATTTGTCTATCTATAGTAATTATCAGGAAATATGGTTTACAATAGAACAAAATGTACTAAGCCTGTAAAAATACACTAAATTATGTTTCTATCTATAGTAATTATTAGGAAATACGGATTACAACTCATAAAAGTAGCATTTTAAATATGATAAGGTTGGCTACAGAACTACAGAATCAAAAATGAGACTGATCCTTTCCTATTTTATGCTCAGACAAGCTAAACTTACTTTAGATGGCTCCAGTAAACACAGGGAGAGCTATTAAATGTCCCACTCAGCAATGGGTGTTTAAAAAGATGGATAAAACATGAACACATTAAAAAAAAATTAAAATTAATGGGTTATTTATTTCCTGAAAGTTTCACATTCAAATTAATAGTGATATGTCAGGCTGATGAAGTATCAGCTCTAGAGGCTAGCTTTGTTAACACTGCACTATATTTTTCTAAATATAGTTAAGCTGTTATCCTTTTAAATTTGATTTCAAACAATATAAATCAAGCATCCTATTTAGTTAAAAACTAAACCGCAATAAATTCATCTGCATTACAATTTTTAATTCCTTTCAACTGAAATGGGGCAAAGATACTAAAAACTACTTAAAAATATATTGCACTGTGCCAGTAATGTGTATAACCTATAGGGAATATCAAGGGAAAATTTTTCAAAAGCATCCAAATCACTTAGGAACCTAAGTTCTAAGTGACTTAGGACTGGATCTTTAAAAGTATGAAGCCCGTAAGTCCTTCATCATAGGTGCTTAAATGCTTTAAAAACCTGTAATATAGATAAGTGCATAAATTTACTAGCTTTCATTGAGGCTTCTGTCACTCACTGTTGTCACTTCAGACAATGTCTGAACACAGAGTCTCGGGCCACTTTTGGGAACTTCTGAAACATTAGCCCTAGTTCCAATAGTAGCCAGTCTTTGACTCAAGTGCCACTCTGCATTGTTATCAGCTTCTTTAAGTACTCTCATCAAAGGGACTATGATTCTTTTATTCCTTAATACAATTTAATGTTGGACTCATTGCTGTCAAGAAACTGGCATTGTTGCATCACTTCAAGTGATTTTTTTGTAATATAGATATTTGTCATTCTCTATATTCAGAGTCTTTCATAGCCTAAAATAATACTCTTCTCAAAAGCTCAGAAGAACTCAAAATATTCTTCTGTTACATAAAAAGCTTATGATAGTCTTCTCTTCCCATGTAAGGATGATCTGATGTGATAAGAACATTGTGTTTTCTTAATTACAACTTACAGATTTCACAGGACATGGAGAGGAATTTATATTAAACAAAATTTTCATAGGGCACATGTTAGACAGGGATAGATTTCTCATTATAACTCTGAGAAGAATAATTATCTCCATCTTATTTTAATACCTTGGGCGGGGCATCGTTTCCTTATTCATAAGTGTAACTGTAGTTATTTCCTATCATTTCATTTCAAGCAGTGGAAATGAGAAACTCATCAGGTAGAAGGAGCAATGAGAGAAGGTCTTAAATATTGGGGATGTGAGGATCCTATCTCCCTCTCCTTCCATGCTAACAGAAGTAACAGATCAGTCCTGGATATAAGGAGAGTTACTCAGGTCAATACTGAAAATCTAGTGCCTGTTCCATTTCTGCCTGCGTGAGATCCTCTGGAGAGGAGAAAAAGAGTAAGAATCTTTTGCTTGCAGTGTTTCAATTTCTGCATGATAAAATGGATACCCTACTACATACTCTCCTCCACAGAAGCTAAGGGAAACAGAATGGCCTTGTCAGTATCTTGACATAAACCCAGAAAATTTGAGGGGATGTGCCAGTAATTCTACAAGAGCCTATTCCCTGGCTTTCATCCAGCTTGATCCTACAGAAGTTTTGACACCAGTCCAGCAAGACAGAAGGCCTGAGTCAGTTCTCCAAAGAGGCCTGTGCTTTGACATCACTGTACTATTCAATATACCGATGAGCTGGTGACCCCAAGGACGCATGGCAAAGTCTACCACTTTTAGAAGCACTAGGCTAGAGACCTCAGAAACTCATGCTTTCAAATCAGCACGGCAAGCTAATGTTTCTGACCCAGTCACTTCATTGTTACTCACCGCTTGGCAGCAGACCAGAAAGTTACAGATAATAAGCCAGAGACTTCATAGTGTTTTTTCCTCATTTCAGACTGTTCCTGGTTCTTCTGCCTCAATATCAGTGCAGAGAAATTGCTGAAAGGGCTCTGCCTTGTCTAAACTCCAGAGTTGTATGGTTAACACCGTGGCTTCTCAGATGCTTGTTCTTCCCCATGTGGTCAGCAAACTGAATGAGACAGTGCGTGAGAATATATGCCTTCATATAAGGCTAGTAAAATGAATCTGCAAACTGCAGTTTCACTGAGAAAGTAACTGTTTCACATAGGAATTCAATATCTGGCATCCACAACTCTGGATTTTTAAACAAGTAGCTGGCTTAGAGCTGTTGATGCTGGAAGACTCAGGTCTGTGTTCCTGGTCCTCAGTGTACATGGCTAGCACCTTCAGGGTCATGGACCCTAAAAGCCTTTGGATCATGAGCTTGCAGTCAGCTATCCCCGAGAAATCAATGAAAAATAACCTCGTCTGTCAGACAGGATTCTGTTGGAAATTCTACTTTTTTTTTCTTTCCCTTGAAATTAAGGTGCAATTAGGCCATCTCAAATAAATAGTCTGAGTCATCAGCTTGGAAACCTCTACCAATGCACTTTTTTGTTGGAACATAGCAAAGCAGCTCTCCAGAAGAACACCAGATACCTTTCTTTGGCTTGATATTACCCCAGGTACCCATACGTGCTGAGCTACTGACTCTATATTAAACAAGACAGAGATCCTCAGGATGGTCATCGCAGGAGGGCAGGAACCCCATATGATCTGATGACTTGGTATGAACATGGCATAAAACTGCTCAACATTTCTATTTATATTCTCGCAAAAATTGCACATCCTTGCTTTCAGCTACTTTTTTTCCTTCCTGATTTGCCACCTTTGAGGCAAATTAGATTAGCAAAAACTGAGAGGGTATACTTTTCCTGATGAAGAAGATTGTATCATTGGGAAAAGGACGTGGGGAAGAACGAAACAGCTAAGTGCGGAAGCTGCTGAGAATGATTCAATGCATGTAGATAGTAAGAGGTGGCAGGGAGGATGGAGTAGCAATAAAAAGGTGTCAGCCTGTTGGGTAGACAGCAGGACTTGAGTGAGTCAGAAAATATCATAAAAAGTCTCTCAGCATTGTGACTGTCTTTCATCCTGGTGCCTATCCAAGAGGAAGACAGTATGGCTGCCAGTTAGCAAGGGCTCCCTCTTATCCTATTTTTTCTTCTAACAAGCTGAAGCATTCTCAGAGCTGTTGCTTTCCTTAATTGCCTTTTTAACCAAGTTACCTCCTTCTGACTGTATGCATTACTTTCAGGTGCCCTTAGAGATACATTTCACGGGTGGTATGTCCCTGGTTTGAGAACCTCTGCATAGTTCTCACGCTACGGGAAGTAGGTACAATGTGAACTCCAGTGTGCCGAGGGAGCAGGGAACAACCTCCCCCCTACCCCCCCCGCCCCAACCTGCTAATTTAGAATAACGCAGTATCCTGTTTGGTTCTTGAGCTAACAGCTTTCATCACTGGAAACAACAGGTCTCCTACAATGGTCGTTAATTTAGGAAAGAGTACGAGACAAGTGCAAGCACATTATGGCATTTCCTCAACACACACTCCCAACTTCCAGACATTTCACTCTAACATAGTGTCACCTATCAAGATGCACCAGAAACTGAATTTAAAAGAATGGTAGATCCATATTCTTACTTGGCTACTGTTCCTCCTGTATTTGCCTGTAAAGGATCCATGGCATTGTCTCAGTAGCATTATGGTGGTAGCTTTTGAAAAGTTAGATCAGGGAACAAAGATGTATCTGTTAATACTAGAAAGATTCACATTTTATCTTTGTTTATTGGCAGTAACTCACTTGTGACAATTGAAAAAAATGAGCTGTTTTCTAAATGAGTGAAGAAAATGACATAATTACAGGAAAATGTATGGGGTGCAGTATATTTTTATTCTAATTATTTATGATGCTATTAATTATATGCATACGGCACTACGAATGAATAGGTTTCTATCCATTTTCCTAGCCATATGACTGAATTCACCTATAATACATTGCCCTGTTGAGGATATGGTGTGACAGGCAGTACTAAATGATATATGATGAACTTCAAATAACCAGACATCATGTCCTATTGATTGACATGCCAAGAGCATGGCAGCTTAAGAAATTATAGACAATGCAAATTGCTATCTTCCTGCAACTTCACTTAAGTATCTTTCTGTTGATGTAATTAAACAGAAGTGGCATCTGAAATTTATCAAACAAATCACAGACTTAAAAGAAATGTCCTATAAAGACTGTAAAAGATTTTTGAAGTTACGTTTTGTAGCTTTTTTCCTCCAAATGTTGGTGAGTTCAGTGAATCACATGCATTTTTTATTTTATGGATTTTTATTGTCCTCTGTTGCTAAATATTTTTAATATTGGTTAGATTTAAAGTGATAATATTGAAGTTTTCTCTCAGTGGATTACTAAATGTTTTTCTGGTACACGAGTCAAACATCTGCTCTTATAAAATCCTTTCACAGATAACGGATACGACTGATTATATGCAGAAGGCAAAAAGGCGTAAAGGGAGTATAAAGCCTTCTTACTCTTATTTTTGCTGAAGGTATTAAAGGAGATACCTACAGACTATCTCCTCAGGAGCTTCTGGAGTCGGGGCATGCCACGGCCAAGGCCCAGGAAACGAGGTGTGTAACAAGCTGGGAAGGTGTGAAGCTTTACTAGAGGGTTCTGCACAGTGTTACTTCCCCAGGCAGCTGGTGACAAGCTCTTATAGCTAAACCATTCAGCCCCTGAAGTCAACAAAAAACCAGAGAACACAGAAGTATTTTACCACAACTTTAATCCTGTTTCCCTAGGGTGTAAGCTTAGTGCTGCACCTCTTCCCACACAGCAACTTACTCAAGCTTCTAATTGTTATCCACATTCAGATCTAAAAACCACAATATTGCTGTTGGAAGGACTGTCGTGGTTTAACCTGGCAGGAATAAGAGAACAACTTTTTTTTTTAAATTGAAACAATGAATGTCATATAGACAATACATTACCACTTAATGAAAAAAACTGCTAAGTCAAAAGCTTACCTGCTGTCTTTTATATGCAACTGCAAATATTTGTCCTGGTTGCTTTAGAGTTATCAGATAAGCAATCTTCCAAGTACTGTCTGCTTAATATATGTTCTTTACTCATGAAGCAATGTGAAAGGAGTTATCAGGAACATGATTTCATCTATTGTATGGAAGATTACAAAAAAGAAATAGAACTTCACTCACTTTTACTTTTTACATTGTAGGCAATGGCACATCTTCATGAGCTGGGACCAACTAACCAGAGCAGCAAAGGCAGATATGAAAACTGTTGAAGTTGAGGAAAAAATTTATTTCAAAACTTGATATGCTTGAATCCTGCTACCCCAAAACATCAGCTGTGGTCAAGCGTATTGGCTGCAATCCAGATAAGAAAAATAAAGCAGTGAGAAAATGGAGTGGCTCAGAAATATCCCTAGTTAGATGAAGGAGTCGTTCCAGCTACCACTGGAAGTTCATGTGTAGGCCAGGTAAGTTTCTTAGTTGGCAAACATCATGTCACTGAAAGGGGGCATACAGGAGAAACACTTTGCTGGGATGAGATGTCACATGCTGGATCGTATTAAATCACAAAAAAAATCTCTGTGACTACCAACTACTATTCAAGAGGAGGAAAAGGAGAAAGGAAAAAAAAAAAAAAGAATCAATTCTTCCAAGTTTAAAAAACCTATCTTCATTTAGCAACTATATACAAAAATATTTTGTATGCACATCACAGTATTATCCAGAACAGTTAAACCTTTCTTTTGCTATTGTCTTCCTTCCACCAGACCATATATGTATTAATTTACTATTTATATTGGGGGCTGATGTAATGCCCTTCAAAGTCACCGGGGTGTCTTTCAACTCATTTTGGTGGGTTTTGCTTCAAGGGCTTTGCTTATACTTTTATAGAGTTTCCAGTATATGTAAGACAAATATGTTGTTTGCTTTACCTTGCAATGAGACTTTAAAGCTTCCTCATTCATCCAAATTTGTCTTAATATTAATCACATTATTACTGAACTGTCCTTCCTCTGTCAACAAGAAGAATGACTATGATAAGTAGCAATATCTCCTCTGAGAAAGAGTTAATTTTAATTAATCAAGATCTCCATCTGACCTTTAATAGAAAAAATGGGGATTGTCACAAGGATGACTTGTTTTAAAACTCCTTGCTCGTAGTCATGAAACGAGTCCAAGCCTAGCGCAGTAGCAGGAAGGTTTAAGAGGAAAGAGAGTGAGCAGAAATGGAACAGAATGGATCAAAAATGAGGACTGAGGATGGGATCAGATATTCAGGGCTTAATTTTGCTATAATATAATGCTAAACAGAAGAAGAAACTATTCAAAATGCCATGGAGTTAATGAAAAAAATACTCCCCTGAACCCTTGGGTAAAAGCGTGAGTATGTAGCTGACAGAAGAGTTGAGGACCTCACTTATGTCAATATACACTGTAATTTTACAGTTTTTGTGCAAGTGCTTTTAAGAACACAAATTTGAATGCCTATGTGTAAGTGTGCAAGTGCCCTTTTTATAAATTAAGGAAAGCATGATAAACATAAACCTGCAGTTATAAATTTCAAGCTTCTCCTGTGAGTCTCCATACATTGCAGTTAAGACTGGTAGTGATAACTATCTTTTTAATTCACATTCCCTCCCATAAGACTGTGTGACTCTGTACAACAATAATTTTGTGCTCGATTCCTGTGTAGAAACGGTCCTTTTGAACCACAGCATCTTTAGCAGATGATTTAATGCAGCAGTTTTTAAAGCAAAGGAACTAGCTGAAACGATGCTGAGGTAATTCTCCAAGACTATGCTATTAAACCAGCCACTTTCTCCATTTCCTGTAAAGTGATGCCTACTGCTTCTTGCTGAACATAGTAAAAGATATTCAGTTACTTAAGATGTGCTATTGCCTTACATGGTAGAGAAAAATGAAAAGGGAAACTATATCAGTCTTTGTTTAAAAATACCTCCTCAAGTATGTGGTCAGTGAAAACCTACCCAGATGTTAGTTTATAGACAAGCATTTTGAATGCTCTTTCAGATGAATGGCATCTAGCCAGCGCACCTGCCCCATGGGGAAAATGCACATGCGTAACTCAGTTAATTAGGGAAAAAGTATGTAAACGGTGTCAAAGAGGGAAAAAGGCAATGTATCAAGCCTAGACCAGTCTGACCCTGAAAGGCATCCCAAGGATTGATTAACAAAGAGGGCATCAAGCTGCTGTGTAAATACACCTTTTCTTTCATTTTATCTACTATGCTACTCATCAGTTGGGATATCTCTTCAGCCGCAAGAAACAGCCATTTCTGGCACCGAGTAGTTAATCCTGGAGTGCAAGAGTAAGGAAACAGTACTTTCGGAATAGTAATAGCACCCCTGGTATCTGCCAAGCAGGCAAAGTGTAGTCTTGATTTTAAAATGGCTACCCTACTCCCGGGCAAAGTTGAAAGCAGTTTGACTGATGGGTGACCGACTTACTAAGAAATACAGTTTCACAGCACATTTAGCCTGTATCCACAGAATGGGTTTGGACACGAAAACCGTGTTCTGGGACACATTCAGAGGGGAAGCAGCAGAGTCCTATCGTTCTGTCCGCAACCAGGGCAGCACAAGCACCCTCCTTAGATGCGGGAGCATCTAGGTCCGTTGCCTTTATTGTTCTAATTGCCCCTTTTTCTCATGTGTAGCTCAGTCCCCAACCGCAGTGCTGTGCAAGTTGCTCTCGAGTCTTTCATACTTTTTTGTTCTGAACACACAAAACGTTACCAGGCTCACAGTTTCAAGACCGTCTTCCCACCTCGCAGCCAGCAGGTGAAACCCCTCCGTGGCGGGAACGCAGTTTGGCAGAGCAGCTGCCTCGGCCTTCCAGGAGCCGGGACCTCCTCAGGGATGCCCAGCCGCCCCTCGGGCTCAGCTCTCCCGCCCCGTCAGGGCGCCAACGGCAGCA
>NW_009212424.1:0-14281 GCF_000690835.1 Fulmarus glacialis
GGCGGAGGCGGCGGGAAGCACCGCCCGCCCCGGCTGAGGAGGGGGCTCGTTAACCCTCGTGCCGGTACCCGCCGACCGCTGTTTATTCAAGCACTGCTTGCGGAGCAGGGATGCTCAAAGCAGCCACCAACCGTCCACCATCTCCGCACCCCGAAAAATTTTGCACAAAAAGAGGAGTTTTCCCTCCTGAGTTACACCTCCTTGCTCACCTGTATAAGGAAGATTGGGGGGGGAGGGGGAGGTCGGAGAAGATTGACTTTTTGTGGGTTTTGCAGCTAACGTGAATTTGCACCCCACGGGGCTGAGGAGAGCGAGCGTTCGGCTGGAGGAGGCCTGTCTGCCACCATCGTGCCCGTGCAGCCTCCTCCCAACACGTGTCCGCTCATCGCAAATTAAAATATATGCTACCTGGGGGAAAAGGAAGGCAAACTGCATAATAAATGAGAGGTGGTGAGGGCTGAGTCCGCAGCTGCGGGTAAATCAGCAGAGCTGCCTGCAAGGCAATGCTTTAGCTACGGGGAATCAACGGCCCAGGCGAGGAGCTCCCCTAAATGCTCTGCAAAGCTGCTGCAAAAGCACATAGTGCAGGTTGTAGTCTCAGAGAGAAACACGGCGGGTAAACGTATCAATTTCTTCACTAAAAATAACAGTGCATTTGTTGCTGTGAAAATAAATTGCAGCACATCACTTCTTCTCTAAAAAACTCCTGCACATACAGGAAGAATAACTGCATTTCAATTAGCAGGAAAGTATATATTTTCATATCTTATATATAGTGTCATTTTTCTTCTGTATAGATCTAGACATATGTTTATATTTCAGAAACTGTTATGGTTTTTTAGACTCCAGTAAGCCCAGTCCTCTCTGTCTCCACTCAGGTCAGACTTAGCAACAACATTAAGGTAAGGGGATTTGTGGTACACAGCAGGAGAAGCCAAAACCTTCCCCAGGAACATAATCCCTTGGAGGCTTTAGGGGTCCGGGGGAGGAGAGATTGATTGTTTTGTGTTGGGCATGGGGCTGTCCAAAAAGAGAGATTCTGGTCTTTCATTACGTTCCTTACAAACCTACCTTTCAAAGAAATGCTCAAAATCAGCAACCACTAGTTTTACCCTAATTTACTCAAGTGTCTGAAAAATCTCCAGTATTTTTCTCTTCAGTGCCTAAAATATTGAAACCTTGATTGCAGATAGATCTCTTAGACACTGGTGTAACGCAAATGATAAATTATACTGACAAAGCCAATATGCAGGCTAACATCTAACCGAGGCAGACACAGTCACACCTGCACCGACATCTCCAATGATGCCACTGTCCTCCATCTTCCCAGAAGGCATCAAACTTCAAACAATCCTGTTTCTAAGAGGACTGAGGGTGACTAGCTCTGCCCTTCAGACACAGCACGGGATTGAAAAAGCACGGCTGTAAGTGATGACATAGCTGGAAAAGCCAGTTTGTTCCAGTTTGCTAATGGGATATATTCCGTGACCAGATGCTTCAATTTTCCCTTCATAAGGAAAATGCAGTATTTATGTCTTAGCTCTACAACAGACATTTCACTTCCTTCTTGCAGAACAGATCTCCCCATCAAACAAGCTGACTCAAAAAGCAAACAATTCGTGGATCTTTACCCAGAATCTTAAGCATATGAGAGCCTGATATTAATAATGAATCTGCAAACATGGGCACAGATAGAATATGACTAATCTGTCCATTTTCCCTAGCTCAAATGCAGCAATAATAAGAACCAACATGTCATTCTGCATATCTTTTTTATTAATTACTCACTAGGTAGCCCTCTAGAAACTCTTCCATTGCAGGTAAGCATCTTTTATTTGGAAATCTGGGCTCAGGCTGGGTTTCCAGTACTTCCTGATAGCAGCCAGGTCGAAATTCCCGTGCTTTCTTTTCTGTCAAAATGTTGTGCTCATCCTTGATAAAATTTGAAAGAAAACACAAGGTACAATTCTCACATTTCCTCAGGCGTCAGAAGACAGCTGAGTTTGGATCACTTTAACTGTGAATGAAGAATTTTTTTTTTTTTACTTTTACTCAGATCTGCCTTTCCCTCTCCTTCAAAGGCTATAAGCTTTCACAAGATAACATTGGGAAAGCCAATTTATTCTTGCTGTACACATATGGATTATTCTAGCGTTAAGGGACGTGGACGTCCTCCCCTACAGCCCAGACCTGTAAAGATGCTCAGCGAAGAGTCAGTCCCCCAGGCACTTCGGAAAACCCGCTCTGGAGCCCCTCTCCCCAGGAGACAACAGCAGCAGTGGTTTGGTTAGCATCTATGGGTACCTGAAGACACGAAGCACAGGGAAGGGCACAGCACAGTCCGCGGGGCCGCACCGAGACACAAGATGGTGAAGCTGAGCTCAGCAGAAGCACACGAGCTTCACGGCACACAAGAGCCATGGAGGGGATATAAACTGAGCTGCCAGCCATGCCAGATTTAAGGGCACTTCCTACCTCCGAGGCCCCAGTCTGATAAACAGACAGGAGTGTCCCTGCCTCCCATCCTCACCCTGTCATTTCCCATTTGAGCAGGAGCTTTCTGGGACACTGGTCATCCCTCTCCTCATACCTAACACTGCGGAGCCCGCCGTCAGCTTGACCTATAACTGCTGATACAATGCGAGCAGTACAGTAACAGCCAAGAAAATTCAACCTAATATGAAATTAATTAGTTACATAAAGAGATAACTGGGGTGCCCAGAATTTTGGGCAGCAGATTAAAGCTGATTCACTGGTTTAGTAAGAAGTTCACCACAGCCGATGCCCTGTAGTCTGAAAGAGCAGAACCACAAAGCATGAACTGACTCGATTACAGCCTGTTTTCACTGGGTGCTCGCTGGAGCCTGCTCTGCTCCTCTCCATGCAGCTCCGTGAATCTGCAGATGGTTTTATAGGAGAACTATTTAAAAGGTTTCATCCGAAAGCTGAATCTTCACACTCTTAGGTGTTGGAGGGTTTCAGAAAACCATCACTCTGTCACGAGCACAACTGCTGCTTTGGGTTTCCACAGACAGCGGGACACTTCTACCATCTCCCAAAAGCTGGCAGCGTATCCTACCATTTAAGAATGGTGGCTTGGGCCCCTCACCACAGAAAAGAGCAATACGGCCAGCAAAACTACCAGCAGTCAGGTATGGAGTGCAATGCAAACAGGATTGTGCACAGGTGCTACTCAGCTTATCCTGGGAGGAGGCAGCACAAGCAAAGACTGACCCAGAAAACGTCTGAATTGTCACCGAGTTGGTCTGCAGGAGCACTGAGGCAGAGAGAAGCCAAAAGTTTTCAGTGGGATGTCAGAAGTCTACACGGACCCCGAAGCGGGAAGCAGTTGTGAAGAACAAAGAGACAACCTGGGGCATCGACGCCACAGGAAAACAGGCCTCTCCTTAGGAGAGAGACGGCAATACAGTGATATTTTCTTTTTTTTTTTTTTTAAAGCCCACAGGAGATTTCTCACATATAGCCTCGCATAGAGACAGAGCCCTCCAGACAGATAATCAGCACTTGAGGCTCGAGTACAGGTCTGACCCTGCTCAAAAGTGGGTCAAGCTGATCACACGTTTTGCAAGACAGAGCCCTGTCATCTGCAGCTGCCGCAAAACCTGTTGCATTGGCACAGAGCAACGGGGATAGCACTCACCGTGAAGGCTATGAGAGCTGGCTTTCAGTTACATTATTCCATCATAATTCCTCGTTAAATGAATCTTCCTCCGCAGCCTCCAGATCCAAGGGAGAGGGTGGTGTCAGACTGAGAAGTCCCATGTTTTCTGGGCCCTTTGCCAGAGCAGCTCCAGGAACGTCAAGTGGCTCCCGAAGAGGCCACAACCCTATTCCTGCTTCCCAGCTGCTAACTCAGAGGTTACTCTTCTCCTCTAGTTTTTGGGGGGTTCTGTTTTGTTCCTCAAAGCAGGACTTGACAGCAGAGTTTGCAACCAGACAGTAGTGCTGACACTTGTGGGTACACATTTGTAGATAAACGCTCTGGAAATTTTTAGGCTGAAAAGTATTAAAAAAAAATGTTCACATCTCCAGATCGTCCCCTCCCTAGAGGGCCACACAGTAAAGGGACTCACGTTTCGCTCTCTGTGAAACAGGACAACATAAACCTTCTGCCTACGTCTCCTCTTCCTCCCACTCTGAGAAAGTTTGCTCTCCATGGGTCATAGGTAAAATATGTAGGGACTCAACTAACCTGGCACATCTTTTCAGACACAGCACAAGTCTTGTATCCACCAACACTTTGAGCAAGCTGGTCTGGGGGAAAAAAAGAAAAAACAAAAAAACAAAACACACAGAAAAAAGAAAAATCAATGCAGTACAGGGGCTCCCAAGTGCTCCAGCGCTGGGGGAGAGACAGAGTCAGAGGGTGATTTTGTTCAACTGGCGATAACTGATGAGGCAAGAGCCATGGAAACACGGGTTGGGAATGATCTGCAGGGATATTAATCTTCTGCTGAAAGATAAGATTATCTACCTGAGCACAGCAAGACTGAAGGAGAGAATCAGTCAGCCCTAAAGTCTTCTCAATCCCAACAAGGTCATCAGTGTGAATTACCCCTTCTCGCCACGTGGTAGGAGAAAGTGCTCTAATCTCCAATGAGGGAATTTCACAACACCACATCTGGGGTATAAATCTCCTCGGCCATCCCTTGGGCTTCATTTGGCCCAGCCATCTGCCTCTCTGACCAGGAGCATTTGCGTGAGGCAATGTGGCACTTAAAGCTTTTCCAGAAAAAGGTACGAAGTGTTAAATCCCTGCAGAAAACAGGTTTAATATGACTTAATACTAAGTCTGCTCTAATCATAATTACCTTCTCCAGAATAGACTACTGCAAATTCTAATCACAGCTTTCTGCCTTTCCGTTAATTAACTGCTGCAGACAAGTTACGCCTTTAAGAATCGCATGGCACTTAGGCAAACACTGGGGAAGTTGCAGGGAGGAGTGAAGATGAACATCATGCAGCCCTTTGAAAAGTTTGTTTTCCAGTATATGTTTTACAGATCTTCCTCATATTCTGCTTGCATTTTATGGATGTCCTAATATACTGATGCTTGAAAAACTGCTGGCATGAAAATCTGACTCATTTTCTTCTACTGATTTTTAATATTTATAAAGCATTGATCGTAATAACACCTAAGCAGCAGCACTCGCTTCCATTCACTTTCTAATCTTCATTCTCCCAACCTTTGATGTCTCTCACTTAAAGGAGATAACCTATCATTGTGGTTTAGGTAATTTACCTACACGCTGGGAGTGAAACAGCTCCAAATCCAAAAGCTTTTCAAGTTTTCTAAAAATGTATGGATCTGAAATCCCCCGCTTTCAACAAGGGAATTCTTCCATTTGCTCCCTTCTTCTGTGAACCATCGTTCTTCCAACAGTCACCTCCCAGGGCAACTCACCCAACCTGTCACCAGCACGAGGCTATGACAGTGTCACACACCATACTCGGAACAACCACCGAGAAACATCTGGAAGTCCCGGCACAATAACTCAGCTACTGGGAAGGGGACCACATCCCCATGAGGGTTTAGCAGTCAGTTAACTCTCCGTGTTACTGAATAGTTGTTGAATAATAAAGCATTTGATTCATAATAGTTAATAGGCAACAAAAGAAAAATGGACATTTAAATGACAAAATTATCAAAAACACTTACAAATATCTTCTTCCAATGAAAAGTGCAAGAACCAATCAGGCAAATTACCCACTTGGTGTGATTCAGCCAGCTGTAGTATCAATAGCCTTTAAGCACGCTTATTTTGAAAAGCCAGAGATGCTGTGTAAATCTACTGAAGCACATCTAGCCAACAGACCATTCACTGTTTGTATATTTGCTTTGGACTGTTTAAAGAAATAATATTAGCCCTTTCATCTGAGGCAGGTAATATTTTTCTTTTCATAAAAGCTAAATAAAATCATGAGTGACATGAGTTACATGCTGCTCTGAGCAAACAAGGTGTAGTTTTTCCTAACAACATCTTTGCAAGCTTTTTACGAAAGGTTAGTTAAGACGCTGCTGGGGCAAGGTAGAAACCGTGCTCTGATTTGTGTTCACCAGTGAATGTTATCACAAATTTAGTATCAGCTACACTTCAAAAAAAACTGTTGTCTGATTGGGAACCAAAATCCTGAAAGAGCTCTCTGCTTCCACTACTCTGGAGTTAGTGAATACAGAAGTGCCAATTACAACTCTTTTTTTTCTTTTTTTTCCTCCTTATCTGCTCAGTGTTGGCCAAGTCACCTTAAGTTAAATCTGCAGGAAGAAACAGAGCTCTGGTCCTGCACCAGTTGGCAAAAATTCCCCTTGTTACCACGGCAAACGGGATTTAGTCCAGTGACAACCATCAACCAGGGGTGGGGAAAGCCAAGCGGAAAGCTTGACAACCTGACCTACATCCCGCCTGGCAATGCAGCACAGCTTGGAGAGGCCGAGGAAATACTGCATTTCCATTAGCACAACCCGAGTCTTACAAATACTGTTCTGCTTGGCCTTGTGCACCAGTCCTGCCCTCCTGACTACCCAGAGGGTAAAGCAGAAGGCTCACGCATCCACGTCCCTCCCGCAGGATTTCGCTCGCAGTGGCTGGTGCGGAGGTGACGGCCGGGCGGGTGGGCAGTGCCACCGCGCCTGAGCGAGGCGAGCAGGGCAGGCCCGGGGACGGCACGCCAGCCGACAGATCTCCAGGCAAGTCTGTAGTGGCAAGCGGGTCTGAGGGCAAGCTGGGAAGTCAAGTCGGCAAGCTGGGACCGGTGAGGGTGGACGAGGAGGAAACAGCTCACGGCTCTTTTCACAGCTGCTCTGCACCAACGCTGGCCATCAGCCCCACAGCCCGGGCAGGGGGAGAGAGGCTGAGAAGCTGCTTGGTGCTGAGGGCTCTGGCACCAAAGCTGCCATTGCTGCGAGCTGCAGAGAGCTCAGAGTACAGGGTGCAAAATGCGTATCCTGAATATGAAAGACAAAGCATCCAAGAAGAGGAGAACGGTGTCTGAGAGCCACAGGCAACCTCAGCCACCAGCATCGAAACCAGCCACTCTTGGCACTCAGCGTAACATGGGATCCAAAGCCAGGGATCGCTTCTGACCAAGTCCCGATGCTTTGCCATCCCTTAAGCAGAAAGTGTAGTCCCTAGCATTTCTCCACTCATTGAGGAACCACCCCGTTAGCACTATTTCTACTGCATTATCATTTCTATTCAAAAACCTCAAGAATTATTCAGTTCTTTTATATCATAGGCAAACACAAAGCAAAATAGTCAAATGCATAAATAAGCCTGCTGATAAGAGAAGTGACTGAGTGTTTGTTAACCTCAGCCTGTTGGCCTAACAGCAGCATATTTTGCATTCAAAGTGAGGTGGAACAAGCTAACAAAGGAGAAAGCTTTGTACTTGCTAATGATATGAGTAACCGCAGCTCAGAAAGCGATTCAGCAGACTTTGATCCGCTCAGAAAAGAGAACGAGAGCTCTTCGGGCAGTTCTGATAGCACAGCCTTACCACGAGCGTGCGCCAGTAACCTGCCTCTACCATATTCCTATTCATTTAGGAAGTTTATCCGATGTTAGATTCGTTGAATGTAAGAAGCAGAAAGATTGCATTCAATATATTTCACACACATTAAAAATAGCAAGGCCAAGGGAAATCGAGAGCTGACTCTAAGGTCCAAACAATCACAGCTGGGTCTGCCTGTTAAAGCAGGTTTTTTGTATTTGTTTCACCTCCTTGCTGTAACCGATCAGCCTTTCTGAAACAGAGGATGTGGCCAGATTTTTCGTTCCTAGCCAACCTGTCATGTTCCATCAGTGTTTCAAAGTGAAACGAGCTTGGAGGACTGTTCTCAGTCTGCAGACTTTAGACAACCCCCCGTCCACTGAAATCCTTGTATTCACACAGCAAAACAGACTGCTGAGGGCAAACCGTGGTCCAGGCACTAACACTGACCACTGGTCAGCATGAACAAAGTAAATAAAATCACAGCAAGGATGTGATTCTGCTGTGAGGATGAAAAGCAGCAAGCAATGTAAATCCATCAATTCAGAGTAGGGGCTTTAAACATACCTGCAATTGCAACTCGGAGCTGTAAAACACATCACCATTTCCAAGATTAGCAAAAGCTGTTCATCCCCCTGTGTTCTCTTAACAGACATTTTTCCCCCCTCTGAGTTTCTTTTATCTTATTAGATTTTAGCTCCCATTACAGTTAGGACAATTTTGCAATGGGGCAAAATTAATTAGTTTGTATCAAAGAAAGGCTCCTTGAAACGTAACGCTAATGAGTTTCATCTGCCTGATTAGAGGGCTTTGCTTTTAGTAACACTTGGTGCAAAATTTTGTTTCAGAGAAATATAACATTATAAGAATATTCAAGGCTAAAAGCATTAGCTAAACAGTAACCAGGATAATGGATAAAAGATTAGGGTGGTAAACTGTGAGCAGACATACAACTGAATATTGACAGGAGGATGCAACTGTAGACCAGAACAGGTTAATGAAGATTTAACAAAGATGTCTTTGTGCAAGTAGAGCTTGGTACAATTCGCAATGGTATATTTAGCGAACTCACACTACACGTCCCATCTTTTCACAATGCTTTTAAGAATTAAACGGAAAAGAGCTAGGGATGGGAAAAGAGAGTACTAATTTTTAGAAAGAAAAGACGGGGAAAAAAGTTCATATTACATGAGTCAAACTAATGTTTAATATCTGGCAAACTACCTGGACAAAATATTTGCTTATTTTTAAATCTATTTTTAGGCAATAACAAATTGTGTTTAATCAACTTTGTTTTCGATTGGTGGGAGAATTGCTCCAGAGGACAAAGGGGATTAAATAGATTTAGTATTTCTTGCTTTTATTGAGCTTTTTCACCCCAACCACTTTCTCTTACCCTATTAGTATAAAAAATTAAGAAAATACAAGTCTAGAATGAATTTCCTGATAGGCAGGTGCAAATTCACCTGAAAAATCACACAGTAAAGTAGTTATCAGAGATTTGCTGGTAAATTGTGCATAGCACACCGTAAGTGACATCTGCAGAGACACGTACTGTGTCATTGGCAAATGACAAACACATGATGTAGAAGAATATAAGGGAACTGTCTTTCCCATGATGACATCTCCCTCCATAAACCTCCCCAGCACAAACGCAAGACTGGAAATGAAGACGCGGTGTTAGCGGAGGGCAGCCTAGGCTGCTGTCAAGAACAGCTCCATTTGAGAGGAGGCAGAAAGCCCACCCTTGGACAAGGATGTGCTTTTACACAATGCTGTCCATCTGCGGCCAAAGAAACCTCTTTAAATTTGTGACTATGCTCCCAAAAACGTGCAGGCAGGCAGTTGAGCAATACAGCTGACCAGGCAGTCACTTCTGGCTGGGGGAAAACACTTAATCCAGATTTGCTGCTGAATCACATTGCAAGGCACCAAGGGGTTCCCTGGCTTAAGGTAGTTAAAGACAAAAAGCCTTTGGGTAAGCTGAGAACTGCATTCAAACCTCTTCTACCTCTTTCCTCTGTTTCGATAAGGTTTCAACTTGAACATTACCACTTTTTGTCAAAATTATCTTGACTTGCAACAGGCAACACGGAAACCTTGACAGTTTTATCCCTTCGCCAACCTCACACAGGAATTTAAATTAAAAAAAAAAACAAAACCAAAACCCCACCTCATTTCAAACACCCATTGTCCTCTTCCTCTGATGCCATGCACATACTGCACCCGTGCATAACCCTTTCTCCTGCCGACCTTCTGCAACAGGTCAACAAAAACAACAACAAAGACTGCGCCTGTTATTCATAAGCTTTTTGTTATCTCTCAGAAGATGCAAAAGGGCCCAGAGCAAGTGCAGTAAGGAAAAAGCTTTGTTTAATTTAATTAAGTTTCCTTCTTTCAAGTCTGAGTAAACTCGGGATCAGCAGAACGACTGGTTAATTAAATCACGAAAGCAGTTCCTTTACCCTGTAAGGGCAACCACATCATGCTGTGTCGCATTCAGCAGGTTCTTCCAAAAAAGTGCGCTCAACCTTTACACCGTGGACCAAACATAAGTCTACCACGCAGAGGCTACTGCAGTATTAAGAGCTCTTCTAATGCAAACCACGACAGCTGTGGAGTAGCGCTGTCATTATTTTCGACACTTCCATCTTGAGGGTTGGCTCCAGAGCCGTTAAAGTTAGTGATAACATTGCAATAAGAGATCTGATTCTGATCCTTGAGTTCATCGCTGGAGAGCACTGGGCAAGAGGGAAGCGAGCAGGGTGGGCTCCAAGCCGCACTCACAGAGATGCTGCCCCAGCACAGTGCTGGATGCTGTCCTTACCCCCCTGCTCCGGCATCAGAAAGGCTGGAGAAGCCGGAGGCTGCAAGAAGTTTGCCTCTCGGGGCTACGCCTGGCTGCCCTTGCTGGGTTTGTCCCTTGTATCCATAAAGACATGCACTGTGCAGGAATCGGCCTGGGCAACTCCAACCCCGCTCCAGAGCAACTCCATGCCAGTGTCTTCTGCAGCTATCTCCCTCCTCCTTTTATGAGTTGTCAAATCCTCTCCAAGAGGAGGAAAAGGAAAAGGACAAATCTTCCCTCCGTTTGGGCTTGGGACTTTCCCACGTGAAGAGCTCACACCGCACTCTGCCAATACATTTAGGTCCCTCGAAGACCTTCCTTTGACCTACATCATTTGCCAGCTCATAGGCAGTTTCCCATGTTTCTTTTTACTCCCTCATAAATCTCTTCCACCTAAAGAGCTCCCAAAGCTGGAGTCCTTCTTTGCTCTTCCATGTTTTCACCATTCATTTTTCCCTTTCCCATTACTCCAGCCTCTTCTATCTGATATTTCTCCTCCTTCCATTCAGCCATTCTAGTGGCCTCATCCCAAATGACAAAATGGAGTTATTTCGCAGTTTTATTTATTCCCACCTAAGCTGAAGCGTTTCTCCTTTCTTTCTACTCTCTTAACTCATGACATCAAAATCTCTACTGATCAGGCTGGCATAAACTCAAAATGTCTCCCCGTGGTTCCTGTGCCCAGCCTTCCTACCTGACTAAAGAAACTCTCTGATGTTGAATAAAAGTTTGTGCACTTCAGAGAATTTTTAATAGAAAATAAAACCTTCTGACATCACTGGCTAATTACAATTTGCTGCACTAAAATACAACACTGCGGCTATATTGCAGGGCAGGATAAAAGTGTGCACGTATTTTCCTGTGTGTTTCAATATCCTCCTATTGACAGAAGATAGGATGACTGGGCTACAACTGGAGACCAGGAAATGATTTTTGTGATTTCATTAGAGTAATTGACAAAAGCATTTCCTGTCTACGTAAGGTTAACAGATGGCTTGTTAAAGTTACAACTTCTTTAAACAGGGCTGTCACCAAAAATGATGTGCATGACAACAAAAATAATATTGATACAAGCTCACTGCAAAATTAAAATGGAGTTTGCGTAACCGAAAGCACAGAATAAATAACTGCCACCATTGCAACACAGAATATCAAGGTGCATTTACTTTTCTAAGGTTTCCTTGGAAATTGGATGAAGGGACATAAATTGGGGAAGTGTCAACAACATGGGACTTCAGTGATTATAGGCACAAACATGCAGTCGGTCATCATGCCTACTCCACATGTGAAGAAACTACCATGGATGCACGAGCATGTTACATCGAGGCTTGGATTTTAATTCAGCAGTAACAGAGTATATTAGTCACACAGAATTTTCAATTTTGGGTAAATATGTTTTCATATAAAAACACTGAAGTCAAATTCGAGATTGTAGATTCGTACTCATACTGACTGCTATTACAGACTGAGCAGGATTTTGTTCTCCTTGAGTAAAAACAGGCCAGCATCAAGCAGACCCCTTCCCGCCAATACCTAACTACTTACAAAACCAGGAGTAGGCTGCAGCCTGCGGTGCTCATCTCAGACCAATGTGCAACACAAGCACCAACCCTACAGGACTCTGCTTTCAGATCTCACCTCTGGCAGGTTCAAGACCTGCGCAAGGCAAGGGCATGCAACACCTGAAACTGCCTCACCCCATCGTGAAACAGCTCCCTGATGCCTCAGCCAGCCAGCAAAAACGGGGGGTGGGGGGGAAATAATAATTAAAAAAATTTAAAAATCAAGCAATACTAGTTTGCCCATCTGCTGTGGTTTTTAAGACCTCACCTTCACCTTGAACTTGTCTCATTTCCATGAGAGTGGGAAAAATTACAAAGGAGATTCAGCTTTGAAAATAGAAAACGTAATCAACGTTACACTGGTGACCACACATAAGCTATTCCACCTGGACAAATCTAGAATGCTAACATTGTTACTGAAATTTAATACTTTTCTCCTTCAACATCACACTTACTGGCTATTTATCCCCTTTGTCTTAATTCTCCCAGGTTTTTTGTCATTTTCTTTCTTTCGGCAGTATCCCTTCCTCATCTTTTCTTTCTCTAGTATTACTGCCTTACTTCCCTTCACAGCGCCCTACCGCTGTTACCTTTTCAAGCTTGCATTAGTCTTTGTATAGAATTCAGCTCTCGGACTTTTCTGAGACATCATTAAGACATGCAGCTAGCTCCCAAAGACCTGAACTGGAAGAAAGAAAGAAAACAGAACCCCAGTGGGTTTTCCCTGGGTTTGTTCATTTTCTTCACAATAACAACTCTTTCTCTTACCAATCTTGGATCTCAGCTCCTTGCGTTATAAAACCTTTTTTTTTTTTGAAAGGAGGTAAATAATTGAATCGGGGAGGCAAGTAAAAGGAGGAATAGGAGCAATATTTCCCATTGCAAAACCTCTGTCGATAGCTATTGGAAATAACCTAGTTTATTGGAGATAACCTAGTTTATTTTACCAACCTTGTGGTGTCAGGTTCCCTTAGCACATGCCTGGTCAGCTCCGACTGAGGGGCACACTGACTGCACGACTGACGCAGACGACCGCGACTGGGGAGCGAACGCACGGCTGCTCGCTGCTGCTGTTTGCCTTCACATGAAGGATTTTTGAGAAATTGGATAATATTACAGCAGACTGGCCCTTGCCCCAGGTGTAGCAGGTTCTTCCTTTCTCATTGAGTTTGGCAGAGCACATTAATTTCATCACCATCTAGAACAAAAAAATAAGTAAACAGCAAGCACTGAAAAGGAAAAAATGGACATCATATAATTTTGAGGGGAAAATAAAGGATATGCCAAGGAACTGCTGTGACCAAGAGATTCTGCTCTAGAAACAAAAGCAAATTCTCAAGTGAAAAAGATCACAGAGATACTGCTGCTTTTGTAACTCTCAGTAACAGCCAAAATAATCCAAGGCTAGTGGGAAAGAGCACGGATTTTCGAAACAAACAAAAAACCACAGTAACACATCCTTACCTTTTCATACCCGTATCATAAACTATGAAGATGGTTGAATTACAAATAAAAATTGTAATTTTTTTTTGCATTCAGCTTAGTTACAGCCAAAGGTAGTTATAATAGGTCAGTGCTCACAACACATAATCTTACAAAGGAATCACCATAGCAGCTCTAAGAAAATATGAACTAAACATGTAATGACAGAAAATCAAGAAAGCAGAGTGACCTGAATACGGAGATGCACAGAAAAGAATTTCCCAGCATATTAGGTTTCATGGTTTAGCCTACCAGAAAGGGCAGGTTTGTGACATGAATACTGGGCAAGCATTAGGATATGAAGAGCAGCAACAATCTCCTCGCACCATCAAGGGAGCAGATGAAGCATTCTAGTATCATTGATTTTTCTCCACATACCAAATTTCTTTGGTTTTATATTTCTTTGCCCCGTCAGGATAAAGATGTGGGATAAAGATGCCAAATGTACATAAAATGTGAGTCAAAAAGAATGTTGGAATCCTATCTTTGAATGAAATTATTACATGGATCTATCAAGTCTAATTTAAGGCCTTCCAGTCTGATTTCTACCTCTATTTTCTAGGTGTGCTCGTGCCACAATTCACATCCAGCTCTGTCCAAGCAGGACTGCAGCCCTGTTACTTTAGTTCAACGCTTCAGATACCCGCTTTTTGTTCAGAGCTCTGCACAAAGCAGTGACAAGTACTTCCTTCTCCCCAAAGGAGGATGTTATGGAGGTAATCAGATCTTTGGTCTGGAAGAAAGCTGCTTGCCTGCTTGTACAGATAGATATCCATTCTGAATCAACTAGCCCAGAGAGATCTGGCTCACCAGTCAGAGTCGAAGCCGGTTCCCTCAAAAGAGGGAACAAAAAAAAAAAAAACCACAAAACCCAAAA
>NW_009212425.1:0-823 GCF_000690835.1 Fulmarus glacialis
TTTACTGTATGCAGCAGAAAAAAGACCATAAAGAATGCAGCAGGGAAGAAACGAATGTCCCTTCAAGGGTTTTCATTGTTCACGGAAAAGCATTACTTTGCAAAGAATTGAATTTTTTAAAACTGTTACTAGTAAGCAAAGGAAAAGGCATGCAGACATCTTTCTTGTCATAACTTACATTTACTGCATTAATTTTCAGTCTTTTTGCGTTCTTCATTTACAAAGTCTATTTGTTTCTGCCACTTACACAGATCGAGAGAACCAGTCAATCCTGATCACGTATGTACACTCCCTGCTTGGGTCCCTGCGGGGCTGCCCGGTGCCAGGGGACCTCCTGCCTGACCACACGCTCTCTGCTTCTCTCTGTGGTTTCACAGCGGAGAATCCGGTGCAGGGAAGACTGTGAACACAAAGCGTGTCATCCAGTACTTTGCAACAATTGCAGCGAGCGGGGTAAAAAGAAGGAGGAGCAGCAGTCAGGCAAAATGCAGGTAAATTAATAGATAGTGGCTGGAATCAATGCTTTTCTCTGTTCCTGACATGATTTTTGGAAAGGATAAACAGCAATAACTATCATCCTGCAGGGAACACTTGAGGATCAAATCATCAGCGCCAACCCACTGCTGGAGGCCTTTGGAAATGCCAAGACTGTAAGGAATGACAACTCCTCACGCTTTGTAAGTTTTTGACAGAGAAGTTGCCATTCACAGGTGAACAAGGATGTCAGAACAGAAGCTGTCACTTGTGAAAGTGTAGCACAGCAAACAAGTATTTACAAAGGGGGATAATTTAAATATGTATAAATATCTATATTAATTAATAT
>NW_009212426.1:0-27269 GCF_000690835.1 Fulmarus glacialis
GGGGGGCAGGAGGGGGGAGGGAAGGTATTTTCTCCTTTTTATGTCCCTGTGAAAGTTGCTGCACTATCTTTCTTTCTGGTGAAGCAATATTTATAGGTTCTTGTTCTTATTTCACTTGAATGACAGGAAAAGTATTGCACAGTATCGCCTATTTTCCAAAACTCAAACTCCACTTCTACTTTATTGGCTAAAAAAAAAAAGAGACACAAGGAGGGATAGGCACAACCTCTTCTCTCTCCATACATTAATTTTTTCTCACAGGAGGAGAGAGAAAGGCTGTAAACCAGCTTTTTCCATTCTAGATTTTCCATCTAAACAATCTTCAAAGTTTATGTATTTGTCAATGACTGGTCACATGCGTGGAAGACTTCATTAATAGTGAAGCTGACTCTTCCCCAGCTGCAACTACTAGAAAGTCAAAAGTTCAACATCACAGACAGCCCAGCTACAGGACTTTGTTTTGCCTTTCTCTCAGCAGGGTTATAGCCCCCAGTGACCTGCAGTATATTCAGACCAGAATAAGAAAGGCCTCTTGACCAGTCTACTTCTTTGATCAAGGCCACTGCCGAAGTTCAGCTCAACTGCTTTTGGTCCACCTAAATGAAATAGTCTTGCAACAGAAACCTTTGTAAAGTTCACATTATTGACCCTGATTGAACAATAAATTTATCTTTTCATCCGATGCCACCGAATTTCAACTAGCTTCATTCCCAAGAACAGAAATAGAAATAAAGCAACACGTGGCAAGATCTACGCACTGATTTATATCCCTGGTCCTCAATCTGTTAATCATTTTATAGCTGGCTGCAAAGAGCCAGCCGGATGGTGCAAATTCCCTCTTTGTTTCCAGATGTATTTCCTACGTTACAGCAGAGAAGTTGTAGCTGCTTGTGCTGTGCAGACAAAACTTCACAACTCTTTCCTTTGCCTGCAACCATGAGTCTGTTCCTTGAAGAAAATGCTACGTTTTAGGGAGGTGCTGCAAACAGCAGAATTACTTCAGCTTTATTTCCAAAAGTGGAGTTCACCTTGGGCCACAGTCATACCCTAGTAAGTGACTTCTCAAAGGGAGGTAGAAGGAAGGCTTTCATCTCTGTTGTTTTTAACTGTCTGTTTTAGTTCATTCAGTAGGGACCAAGAAGTTTTGGTTCCTTGTGGTTCCTTTTGACAATGACCAACCACAAAGTACAGTCACCAGTGTCCACACCATTTACTTCTCCAACAGGAGAAGTGAGGCTAGTTCTTGAAAACTGTCTATGGCAAAGAGGTAGAAATACGTGAAATACTAGGGACTCAGTCTTTGCATTTGTGTATGAACAGTCACTTGTTGGTAAACCTGTGGAAAGTGTCCCATCAGCCTACCTGATATGGTTAAGGCTTTCCTAAAATCTCAGAGACTATAATACATGACAGCTGTGACACGCATATCGGACAGCCAAAATTCCTCTAAAATTTGATGTTCATACCCAAATTCTGAGCTAAAGGACCCTGTTACTACAAAACACAGATCAGGGAACCCTACAAGCATATAGAAAGCTATGACCAACGTAGCTATTTATAGGGAAGCTCCTCAAACCTTTGGAGGGGTGGAACCTGCCATAAACAGATCCCTAAACCAACACGTTATGGCATGCTGACATTTGTCAGCAAGGTCTGGAAAAGGGAAAGGAACGTAAGGGCACTAAAAGCTAAAGGTCAAACGGATCACTGTGCTTTGTGATTGGACTGCTGAAGTGAATAAAACCTAGCTTTCTCCGAACGTACGCAAATGCGCATGATGTTCAAGTATCGTAATTCATGATGAAAAAAAGCAACCAGCACACATTCAGCAGTGAGACTTCAAAAGCAGGCTTCAGATGAATATTTTCATGGGGGGTGGGGGTGGGGCCCTTACCATCCAAAGAAATGTAAAATAAATAAATTAAAAAAAAAAAAAAATCACTTTTTTGTTTGATTCCGGAAGCCAACACACAACAACCCACAATTAATCACCTGACTTTCAAGAGGTCACTCTTAACCTGTTGCCTACTGGGGATGAAACTCTTTGCAAGCGCAGTTGTAAAGCGCAGGGAGACAGCTGTAAAATCATTTCAGCAAAACCCCAGGCTGAAAATGCCTGAAAAATATGGCTGGAAAGTGCACCCTGGAGATGGGAAAAAAGCAGACAGGTCCTGAGAAGTTTGACGAGCCCCCGGCTGTGTCCACCAGACCTGCCATGCAGGCAGGGGACCGAATCTGCCTTATAGGTGAGACTGTCACAGGTACCCCTGAACGAACAAATTACTGGACAAGAGTCTGAAGAGCTGCACACACAGAGCGATGCCAGAGCAGTAATCTCCTTATCTGGATACAGTGGATAAGACTTCGAAGTAACACCTACTGATTTCATTTAAGAGACCTGACTAACCAAGAGAGGCGAGGCTGGTACTTCTAGGAAATCTCAGCCGGAGCACAAGTCTTTCCTGAGAGTACTGGCCAGCATCCTTGGTTTGTGAAGTGCCTATAACGAAGCGGTACTGAAACTACAGGGCAAAGTTTTACCACAGATGCAAGAATCAAAACTAAAAGAAACATTCCCCATATTCCTTAGCACAATGGAAACTAACTCAATTTATTTCTTTTTTTTCACCCAGATTCTGAAAAATCCAACAGATGTGGAAGATATAAAAAGATTTAGGTGCAAAGATATAGGAAATTTTGAAGTGTTATTTATGAATCATTACTACTTTTGCGCAGTTTTTTTTGTCCTGCATGAGTGATTTTGTTATTAAACTGCAAGTTCAGCCTTAGCTTAGTAAAATTATCTGGCATCAGTCACAGAACTACAGCATTACCTATGCTTAAAGACTAAAAGACTAGTAAACTGATGGGCAAAGGCAAGAAACACCTAATGCTGAAATCCTAGTAGGAAAAACGCATATCCTTAAAACACACCTTTATTAAATGTGCACATGCAAACAAATGGAATTGATGCAACAAGACATATCCATGGAAGAGTATGGCATTAAAATTATAAAACAGGCTACTTATGAATCAAACTAACTTCTAAGCACCAAAAGTATTCTTGAAATCTGTGACGGATCTGTTTTAATTCTCTATTTACAGTATGAGGAAAGTTTTTTAAAATCAAGTATGAGTTGCTATAACAAAATAGGGAGTTTTTTGATGTTCCCAAGCAGATTCAAAACTATGAAACTGCCAAACCAAAAATGTTTCCTCCTACGTAGTTCCACGTCTCTATACTCTGGGAAGCTCATTTGGAGACAGAGGGGGAGACAACAGGAGAGACATTTCATGATCAGGCACCTGCTGAGGCCAATCACTCCCGCAGCCCCCAGCAGCAAACCTCTTTTCGGCCCCTCAGCAGCAATCAGCTTCATGGCCAAAAGCCAGCCTATGCCATCCAGAGATGTTCAGGACACTTTCTAATAAACATAAATAACATCACCCATCTAATATTAGATTTCAGTTTTGTTTGACCAAAACAAAAGAAGAAAGTTTTTGTTGTTCTTGTTGTTTTAAACATCAGAATTCCAAAACTGCAAATATTGTTCTAAAATACGTTCCAAACGGAGATAAAACAGAAGTAAACCAGTTCTTGATCCACGATCAACTTCAAAAGCGACAGTACAAAAAGTAATCTTAACATAGTTCTACGCCTCAGGTTTTTAAAAGCAAACAGCCCAAAACACACTGGAATACAACTGGTTTTTTGAGCTAAATTTTAGCCAGGCTATTATTTTGTTTTGCAGTAACCAACATTAAAAAAAAAAAAATAGCAAGAAAAATAGCTTTTTTACTCTCAAGCTTTAATGAGATATTTTAAAAGATCCTTTCCAGGAAAATTGCATGTGTGCACATACATGTGCATCTATCTCTGAATCAATGTAATTTGTAGCTTAATTCATTTCTAATTAACATATAACCATCTATTTTTCCTCACATGACTAAGAAAACTTGACAAGCATCTCTTCTTTGAACCGTCACTATTTAGTTTTTATGCAGTAATAAATGAAATACTTAAATTGCAGTTACTCATAAGTCAAAGAGATGACTAGAGATGGAAGCTGCCTTTTATCTTTTCCACGCCGCCTGCCTTGAATCAATCCTAGCTGCAACTGGCTCGTGTGATAGTGCATCACAACCACTCTCCCAAAGAAACTATTTCATAGTCTGACAGTAAATAATGGTCCCCCCATCACACAAACATCCTTCAATGTCATCTGCAACTTTCTCTCAGAATGTAATTCATTGCTCCCAATTTACATCTCCTTGGGCTATCTGAAATCCCTCCAGCTTGATTTTTACCCCTCGAGCATTTCTGATACGCGGTTGGCTACAGCAATTCAGTTTAAAGACATGCATAATCACAGAAGTCAACCAGACAGACAATAATCTTTTTATCATCACCTCTCTTGCTTCTCTTTCAGTCTACATCCTCCCCTGTATTAAGGTATTTTAAATAATTAAAAAAACAAAACACAAACACACCCACATACAGAAAGAACATTACAGGAGAACTTTGCAGAATTACAAAATAAGCAATCAGGCAATCTCTCTTTTATCAAATAATGCTCTGCCTTTTCACACAGACATTCAAACCACAGGGACTTTATCTCCCTGCTATAATACACTTTCTGCTAATACTTACACTCATTACCTGTTACTACCTTGTTTATTCCTAGCCTCATTTCACCTGACCAAAGTACCACCTTGCACTGATAGCCAGTATTCTAACAGCATGCTTTCAAATGTACGCAGAGCTCAAAGTACGCTAGAAAGCACCCCTTTGGTGAATCGCTGCAAGCTTGGAGAAGCAGCCCTTGCTGTATTTTTGGAGGACGCAACCTTGCCCCAAAACACAAGGCGGGGCCACACTTATGCTCTGTAGCTGCACCGGCTCCCTCACATGAATTGTGCGCGTCCGACCTGACGCCTGATGGGCGGCCCCAGCACAACGCAACCCGCAGGGTCAGCAGCACGGTGTACTCGGGTCCGACACCCGGACATCACGAGCGCAAATAGGGTATCGTTGTGCTCCAGCATGCCCTACCTAACGGGGCAGCTCACCAAAGCCCTTCCTCACCTCGTTCCCTGCCAGGAAGGAAGCAAAAACCCAGCTTACACTCCGGACTCCCGACAAGTTTGGGACACTTGGGTTATAGCTTACCATTTCTGCATGAAAAAAAGAGCCATTGGAGCACCTGCTCTTTGTGGCAAATAAGCTTCCTCTGCACTCAGTGGAATCTGAGAGCTGTATCATATTCCTCACAGCCTTTATTACAGCAGTATTATTCACATAGCCAACAGATTAGCCAGCCAGCCTCGATACTTGCTTCCAAATCAAGAACATACATGCCAATTTTAAAGTCCAGATCAAATTTATACAGCTGAGTTATAAGAACCCTAATGCAGGGTTTGCAGTGGAAACCGCTGACACAACCAGCTATAAAAGGGGTTATGAGGCAGTCCTGCAAATAAGCTGAAGGTTTTACCCAAACCAAGCAGGGATCAGAATTAGCTTAGGTCAAAAAAACCTTTTGATTAACAGAGTATTTTGCTACGTATCACCGCCAGGAAAGCCTGCCCTCACCTCGCTCCAGGAGGCCATACTCCCGCATGCTCCTGTAAGTTTTCATTTCCCTCCTTTTTCTCCCCGTAACTTTAAAGGTGCTTCCAGACTGATCTATAAAGCTGTAACCTAAGGCATGCACAGCACACCAATAATCATTCAAGATAACATTTAAGGAAAAAAAAGTATAAGGCAAAGTACCAACCTACCATACTTCTCAGTCTGGCTGTGGACCTCAACAGCAGATACCACCCCAGCCCTGGCCAGAGGGCTACCTACGCCTCCCGGCCTGTCCTCCCACATCCTCCAGCTTCGCTTCATCCCCTTCCCTCCACGTGCAGCAGTGGCTTGGCTGCAGCAGACCCAAACCAGCTCTTTGACTCATTGCAGCCACAAGGATGCGGAGAGCCCACAGGCATCCAGCCATTTTGCCAGTGAAGAACCCACAAAACTCTCTCTTGCATTTCATTCTCAGTTCTGCCACTTATCCTCAGCAGTAACCCTGACAACAACATACATTTTAATGCAGTTGTGCCGTGTATTCCTGTAGTCCCACATTCAGAAATTACGTCAGACAAAACCAAACACAAAGTTTGAGTTTTCCCTCTACGCAAAAATGGCTGAGCATCCCTGTGGGTTCACAGGTTTTAGGAAAAAGACACATGGTTTCAACCCTCTCTCTTCTTAACATTTTTCTCTTACTGTATTTCAGTCCTTAATATTTATCCAATGCCCTCCACAAAGAAAAAATTTTAACTTGCTTTTGCACTTTAAATAAACTGTTACATCCATCACTCTATTCATCCCTGCATGCACAAAACACGGAGCTATGCACCCACAGAGGAGCACAAGAGGACGTTAGCTGCTAAGAACAGAAGAGGCACCACATTGGGTTGATGCAGAAAAGGATCCAAAAATATAAATTAAGTTTACAAAATAGGGTAACTGCACAATGCATAGGCCTTCTGGATATATGCTCTTTTATTTTTTAATCAACTACCGCTAAACAGATCAACTTCAATGCCAGGGGAGCGAAGCAGAAGCAGCTGCCCTCAGCTTCCCTTGCTTGCCCCAGAACAGGTTGTTAATAAGCAGGAACAGTTCCCACATGCCGATGCCAGAAGGGTTATTAGCTGGTGCCATCTCTCACTTGT
This sequence comes from Fulmarus glacialis, assembly GCF_000690835.1. NCBI lineage: Eukaryota > Metazoa > Chordata > Aves > Procellariiformes > Procellariidae > Fulmarus > Fulmarus glacialis. Next base: position 6,727 of record NW_009212426.1, read on the forward strand.
CACAGCTTGACTGACCACGGTTTCCTTGCAGCTCCACTCTTCCATGAGCAGGTTTCATCCCTGCTACCTCTCCCCCTTCCCTTATGACAGCCCAACCGCTACAGGATGTAAGGAAGCAGAGGCAAACAACTTCACAAAAGGGGCCTTCAGCTTTAATTTTTGACACAACACCAACACAGCATCATCACTGCAAATTCAGTAGTAGTTATTAGAAAGGATGGTCCCTGCTTTTGAACTTGCCCATCTGAAATGGAAGCAGTTTACTACACACACAGCAATAAACTCTGATACATTACACGTATTTCGCATGTAGCTCAAACTTTTTTCATGTACTGACATACAAGTTAAAATTGGAACTCACGGGATTATTAAAATGAGTCAAAATTCACACTCACCTCGCATGAGGAAAAAAGAAACTACTCTGTACAAGTGTACCTCTGTTGGCATCTAAACAAGACTAAACATCTGGGCTTTTCCAAGCCACTTGAAGAATTGAAGAGAACAAAGAGATAAAAGGACTGTCACCAAGATGGGATGGGCAATACTTGTGGGTCCCCTGAATAACTAAAGACAACTAATGTTCTGATTTGGAGAAGAAATAACGTCACAATGTCAAAAAACAAGATGTCAAAAGGACTAAGGCAAAATAATTGAGACATAGTGGCTAAAATCATATTTGCAAGAAGAACGTGGGCAATTCAAAAAAAAATATACGCTTTCCAAATACTTAAGTGATGGAAAATGATTTACAGTCAAGTGCCAGAATGTCTGCAGATATTTAAGACCCTAAATTAGTAGCTTTCACTAAGCCTTCTCTCAAGGAGCTCAGTCATGTTCTCATGCTGCCGGAGTGCCTTAGAGCCCTATTTATTTTAACTGGCTGTCTTCTCTCTGAAGATTAGTCTTCTGTTCTGATAGTCTACAGAACTAATCTAGATTTCTCCCTGGGAGACTATATGCCAGTGGGTAAAAATTACTGCCTACTTAATTTCTCAGAGAGACAGAAAGAGGAAATGGAATGAAAACATAGCTAGAAACGCAACGTAAACTTTGTATGGCTGCTATAGCTTTTGGGAGCTGCAAGTCTGTAGAGTCTCTCTTCCAGTTACAGGGTTGGGTTTTTTTGAATGGCCAACGCAAATTAACTCCACAACCAAAGCACGCAAATACTTGGGACTGCTGAGGAGGCATCACCTTAGGGTCCAAGTGGTTTGCATCAGAAGAGAAGTTTAAGTGCCTGTCTCTTTTGGAATAAACAGTTTGGAAAGTTACGAAGTAAGTTTTATTGCTGGGGCCTCCTGAACCAAACCAAAACAAAGAGTTAGTTTTCTCTAATGGAGCTTAAGTGTGAAGCGGCAAAAGGGACTGAGCTCAGCTTCTTCCAAAGGAGAAATTCATTTCCATACTGCAAAGGCCATACATATGAAGATGTCTGCAGTGCATATAATGGTGTACTTCCTCCCTTCCCAAACAGGACTATTTTTATCCATTTACAGATGATAAAATTAATTCCACTAACTGAACATCCATCTACCTTAGTAGCCCAGTATGTGTCATCTTGTTTTCATGGTCTACGATTTAGTCCCTCTTAATGGGATATGTCTTTCCTGCATCAAGTGTGATGCAACCACCCCATTCTTTCCAAAACATCCAAATTAGGAATACAAGTAGAATAATATGTTATACTGTGTAATTCAAAGGTATTGATTTTTTTGCCTTGGAGTCCCTTTCACAGAAAAAAGAGCCTCGTACATGGCAGCAGTGAGAAGGAAATGCAACCAATGAGGCAATCCCATGTGTGAAAGCAAAGGAGAGAGACAGTTAAGTGGGGAAGCGTGAACCAAAAACTCAACTGACAAAAACCTAACAGCCAGTGGCAAGAAAACGCTACTACAAATTTAATCCCCCGTGATACACCAGCCATTGTTTCACTTTCTCCTATCCAGAAACAAACCAAGCATGCATAAACACGTAGGAAACAATCCACTTGCTTCAAAGAATGGAGATAATGATAAGCTGCGTCACATAAGTAAAGAGGAAAACGGAGGTAAGTTCAGGCATTGCGAATATTGCTTATTGGCACAAATCATCTGTCCAGGGAGCACAGCTCACCCGAAAGCCATCCCAAACAGGCACTCTGCAAAAGCTGTAGCAGAAGTCCACTTTCAAGGTGAAACCCAAGTGGAGTAATGAGAGCCCACCACATCCACTCCCACAGAAAGTTTTGCCACATTTAGTAGTCACGCATTAAAAAAAAAAAAAAAAAAAAGAACAAATTCTGTTAGGATCATAACCGGCAGCTGTAAAGGCTGGGGTCTCAGAGCTACACTTCTGCCAGCTCTCCTTTGAGCATGCAGCTCAGCACCCAAGGAGAGAGTGCAGAAGAAATGCATCAAGGTGCAGAAGCTTCTCCAAGTCAACCATGCTTCATCAATAGACGGTTCACATTTTAAGTATAAAGGCACTAATGCTTATGGCATGTTCCTTTGTTAATGTGGGAGAAAAAGGCAACCTTAAACATGTGAAAGATAAATAAGCGTGCTCTGAAGTGCATGGAAAATATCAATTAAACCAATTATGGCTAATACATTGATGTGCTGAGACCTACTCCAGATCAATGAAAACACAGTCCTATATGTATGTGCCTTCATTTAATGCAATGGAGAAAGAACTCCTCAGGATTAGTCCAATGCAAACTTCTAGCACAAAGAAATAAAACAGAAATAGGAGACATTAGTAAATCCTAGTGGATATCTTGCCTTTTATACGTCAAGGGAATACTACAGCAGAAATTTATTTTAAGCCAGACACTTATTGGCTAAAACCCCGAAGTATAAAATACTGCAGAGAAAAGTCCAATAAAAAACCCTCAGAAAATAAGAAACACATTTTAAAGGAGTTGCACATTGTTTAATAAATTCATACCAGCTGTTTATAGCTAAGACACAAAAATCTTTATCACAAGCTAATAAAGCTCATGAGAATATATAACAATTTCAAATTTAATTTTCCATTTCTAAATTACATATATAGATATATATACACACAACACTGTTTTAGTTTACTTGACTTTAAACATCACTTTTACATGATTTGTTTATACACTTCCAGGTGTGGGGTTTTTACATATACATTTATTTATACATATGTATTTAACACACTGGATATATTACTACAGATGGTGTTATACTCATATATTCTTTAAGTAAATATTTTATACATAAATATTTATTTTATGCACACACACATCTATAGAAATAAAAAGGCATTTGTCCTCTCTGCTGGGGACCTGTATGAGAAGACCACGCGAAGATTATCAGCATTTTTTTTAGGCAGCACATGACAAAAAGCACTTGTCCAGAGAAAATAGGAAGCTATTCAGGACAAATACTCTGCCTGCAAAATGAAGACCCTCATTTTAAGTAAATTCTCCTTACCATTCAATTGCCAAATGCATTGCAGACATTTAAGACTGAATATAAGCCCATGCAAAACTTCCTTACTAAAGCTCCAGAGAGGAAAACCCTAGTGTATTTGTTGCCACGATGAACTTCGTCTAAATTGCTTACTGCTCTATTTGAACAGTCTTCTGAGTTTCGCTGCTGAGAGCTGCACTGCAACTGCTAATCATAATAACATAAAGTCTGAGTTATGCTGCAACATGTTTTGTCTTACTTGGACACCTGGAGACCCAAAAGCTACACACTCAACTAAACAATGAATAAGGCTGGTTATCAAATAGCTCTGAAAAACCAATGAAGAAAACTTAACCCTTCAGATTTACTCCCTGCAACAGTCTTATCACTTGCTCTCAGTGTATCGCTGTGCAGTGGAAAGTGTCCGGCCATTCAAAGCCTGGACTTGCAGAGGAATCCTGTAGAATAGAGCCTGGTGGTCAGGTTAGCTCTCAGGTGACTTCTTCTTTTTTTATTTTCTCTTTTTCTTCTGCCTCCCCTCTCCTCCCCCCCCATTTGTATGTCATGATCTCTGAGCTCTATCCTACCAAAACTAAAATAAGGACATTTCAAAATTAAGACGCAGAAAAAGAAATCCACCCCAAATATTCATTGTAAACTCTACTTCATTATCACATCTAAGGAAATAAAAATTTAAATCATGTATAGTCTTAAATTTTAGGACTAAAACCAAGACTGCTCTAGCATTCCATGAAAAAATTCAATATGCACTGCTGGCTACAGACAAAGCTAGGAAACAATTCCAGGTTAAACAATGCAATACCAAAACCCAGTATCCATTCATTTCTCCAACTTGATCCAAGACAGATGGTATGGAAAGCCTTCAGCTTGGGTTTTTTTGTTTGTTTGTTTTTATTATTGCTGATAATGGTACAAAATACTGATCACTCGCATAGGAGTCACTGGCCTCCATGTAATTTACACTCTTCTCATAACCTCTAAGATCTAAGATCTACATACTGCCTCTTGAATGCCCCCAAAGCTATTTAGGAATAAAAGTCTGACCATCACAACAAGCAGAAGGCTTTTGATAAACCTGATGATAGAGCCTACCTTCATGCCTTTAAGCATGTCACTTCAGTTTTTTTCACTGAGTACCCAACAACAACAAAAAAATTTTACTGTGAGACGACTCATGCTAGATTTCAAATAATTTCTAGAAGTAAATGTATTACTTCTGGACCTGCTGGAAATAACACGTTGGAAGAGTTTTATAAATAACAAAGTAATAAAAATCAGTACTTAAATTGTTTTTTTTCAGCTTGCTTTTGCTCGAATGCTGTATCAACTATACCAAATGAAGAGCAAAGTTTCTGGCCATTATACTAATGTCCTTTTTGACCACTATTTTGGCGACAGCCGTGATGACTTGTTCTTTCTGTCTTGCCATACTACTCTGAACGTTACTGAATTTTGTATACCTCAAACTTCTGTAGGCCACTCACGAGCAAGGCTCTGGTGAAAGCTGGGAGTATGAGTGATTATGTACCTTTTGGCAGAATAAAGATGGGAAAGATATTTTCAAATTGAAAAGGTATTCAGAATAAATTGTCAGGGATGTTCACTGCTGAAAGCTTATCCTCAAAAGAGATTCTCCACATCAGTCCGAATCGAAAAAAAAAATTACGCAACTAACACAGTCTCTCGAAAGTAATGAAAATGTCTTCATCCACCTAAACAAAAAAGGAAGTAAGACTATCCAAGAAACATCTTGGAAAGCGGGGCAGAAGAACTGTGCTGGCAGGGTTGCTCTGCCTTCATGCTTCTTCCCGCTTGGAGGCTTACCACAGCTGGGACTGCTGGCGAGGTCCGTACTGCCACGCAGGAGATGTCAGTGCTTGTTGCCCAAGGTGGGGAGGAGGGCAGAGCAAGCCTTCACTGCAAGCCTCCACAGCACCCACTCCTTCCCCACAGCTAACAGCAAGATGCATCCATCAGCTGTGACTAACGTTCAAATGTTCAAACCCATGATTTAACAAGACACATAAGCATATAACTCACTTCAGTGGGACATAAGACTTCATTGAGCCGTGGTGCATTGAATGTTTGCAAAACAGCTCTTCAAGACAAAAGAAACCAACTTTTGGCTGCAAAACTTGGGATGGCGGGGAGAAACCCAACCAAGCAAAACCACCCCCATATACTGAGGTGGGTCGGGGAATGCAAACAGTTTCCAAAATTGCTGAGGCTCCACCTTTAGTTTATGGGAACACAAAAAAAAAAAAAGATAGAAATATTTCAGTCCTGTCTGTTCTCCCCCTCGCCAAGCATCACCAGGCAGGATTAGATGCATTATTCAAAGGCCATCACATAATCAGGCTGGCCACCAGAACCAGAAGGGTCCGATGGCGTCCCACCCAAGACCACCATTCAAGGCGCACTTCATCAATCACCAAACAGCAATAGCATCCCCACTCCTGCTTCTGCAGGTGGGAGGCAGGAATAACCACACGCATGGAAGCAGAAAGTGAGACTTAACGTGCAGCCAGTGACCTTTGGCAAGCAACATCCTCATGTCATATGAGCTGGTGACATCAAGGGTCATGTCGCTCCAAACCTAAAATGTACCATTTGCATATTTACTGCCTGTTTAACAAACCAATTTTAGGAGAAAGCTTTTTCCTCATAAATACACCATTTTTATTCAACCAGTTTCTAAAAGCCAAATAGGTTCAGTGGGAGAACGAAAAAGCTACAGAAGGATCTGAGCTCTTCACACAGCCATCCATCATGCCTTTCTTGAAATTAACAGCTTCATACATTCCTCTCCGGCCACCTATTAGAAGGCATCAGATATCTTAAAATTATGCAACCTACCAAAGGGAGGCCCTAGATTTACAGCACATGTCCCTGAGTGGCTCTTCCAGAGACTGAATAGTCTGAAAGCATTTCACACCTCTCGCTAATGTTCAGTTACAGCCCATACCTATAATCCACTAAAAGGTTTGCTTTTCCAGGGAGCAGAGGGATGTTTTCTCTATCTTCTAAGCTGTTAGATTTAAATGGCAACATAGCACAATTATAGTGTACCTAAACATACTTTTGATGCTAAGAATATAGCATTTTCATACATTAATAAGAACAAGAGCACATTGCGATAAGATTTTTTAAGAAAGGCATAAGCACTGACAAAAGCACGGCTACAAAAAATATTAATATCTATCCTTACTGGATTTTGATACTGAAATTATTTTAATATGCATAAATTCTCACTTTGAAGTTTTATTTCACTCACATAAAGTAATTCAAGCTAACCTGGAATAATCACATGCAAGCTAAACTCCTATTAATATCAGTAGGAGTCTTGCAATTGGTTATAAAAAGCAATGAATCTTAAACAAGAGATGCCTTCAATACTGTTGGAGATACTTTTTCTTTGTTTTCCAGCTTTCCAGTAAGATTGTCCTTAAGCCTCTTCAGGCAGTAACTGGAAAAGGATGTAATACCTTTTTATACACCACAGTATTCTGATCTCTGCACTATGCTACAAGTCACCAATGCAAACAAGAATCACCTAGGCATGAGAACTGAAGGAGACATCTTCTGCAATCTCTTCTTGCCCAAAACCAAAGAATGCACTAACAAAATTGCTATTTAGTAGCAGGGCCAGTTTCTCTCAGAAGAGACTTGTTATTCAAGTCTTCTTGCAGGCTACAAAAGTACCTTTTGCACTGCCTTTTGAGTGCAGAGATGAAGAACGGAAGCAAACTGTACAAGTGAGAGGAGACAATAAGCATGACCAAAGCAGGAAAATGAATAAAGCTGGAAATCTTGGAACTAAACACCTTCTCAGAAACATACCTTTATTCCCACTGACAAATGAGGTGAGGGAATGCTAGGTTAGCGTGACTTTACAGGTTTTTCTCTCTCTCCCATTCATATAAAGACACCTTGTGACCTGGAGGAGCAATTAGCGAACAAACGCTGAAGTTCCTTCTTAGAGCACGTAGATTACTTGGAGCGTGAACTGGCATGGTATTCGTGGTTTTAACTTAGAATTCAGTTCCTTACCACAAGAAAACTCGTGCAACTGGCAGTCTCTGTTGCAAGGGAAGGATTTGAGAGAGTAAATCACTACAGAAATACAGAGTACACAGGTCTGAAGCACCCTCCATGAGACCGTGACACCAAACTGCAGATTTCTGCAGAGAACTCTACTTGACGTTACTCAAAGTTTGAGCCAGATATTAGCAAGACATTTGGGTGACAACACGCCCTTACAGATGTGATATCAACCAATTAATTTTGTACTTAACCCTCCCCCCCCAACCCAAGACGCCCCCAAAACCCTTCTACTTCACACCATAGTCTAGAGACAGTGACTGCATTAACGACAGCACTTCTAAAGAGTTCTACACAAAAGGCTCAGTGTTCACACCAGTAAAGCAGAAGGCAACACGGGCTCTAGGGCCACACACTGAACCAAGCATGTTGCTGCATATATTCCTAAAGACTGGAAAATAGCAGCATCCATACCAGGACTTGTGGGGAAGGGAAGGGAGGAAATTAGAGTCTTGCAAATGTTTTCAAATAAATGCATGAACACGGTAAGCAGATGTGGAGGATGATGGATATGGGTACTTCAGCACTCTCACTAGGATGCTCATTGCCAGGAACAGCAGTAAGAGGGTCAATCCTCTCCTCCCTTGTCTGTGCATGCGATTGAGCTCCCCAATTATTACTAGTGTAAGAAATTCCAGCAAGGAATGGGCATTTGTTAGCCCGACCAAGAGTAACCGGCCAAATGCAACCTTGTGTCAGAGTCAAAAAAATAATTCCCCATCGCATATCGGGACCAGACACCTGGTGAATTCAAAGTCTCCGTCCCAGATGTTTGACCCGCTAGCTCCCAGATGTGGACCATCCAGGAGAGCAGCCCTCCCAAGGGGACAGGCCCTCGTTCACCCACAGTAGCCAACAGCCCAGCCACTCTCTGTGCCTTCAAGAATTTGCCACCCCAGAGCACCTGGAGGACCTCAGTCTCCCATTGATAGGAACTTCTCACTAACATGAAGTTCATAAAGCATTTAAACACCTCTGAAGTGCTTCTCTCATTAACAAACAAACTAAACATGCCAAGGGAAAGACCAGCACTGGCAGCGCTATATTTTGTGGCAATGACTCATACTGAAGAGCACGATGCCACTAAGTTTACTGCTGAAGAAGTTGCATTTCAAGCCCTTCAGATGCATAAGCAAACGGCGTTCCCTCCTTCAACCTGCAATGCTTAACTGGAATGAGGCAGCTCAAGCCTTTGAGAATTGAAAGCATATAAAATTCAAATAAAAATGACAGCAGCACAAGATGTGTACCAGGGCAGGAAGAGTTTCTTCCACATTCCTATTAAATTGAGGGGAAAAAAATGTCTTTTCTGAATAAACAAAGCTTAAAGCAAAACATGATCTTTCTTTTTTCTTCCAGACCAGACCAAGAGACTAATGCAAACAGAAAATAAAAGAAATACCAAGCAGACATATGAAAATCCCAGTGCAGCTGAAAGTTGGCGTTCAAATGTCAACATGTATAGTGACTAACCTGCCTGAGCTTACATCAGACCTCCCTGCTTCTCCGTTACTGTCACATGCGCTTCCTAAACACTAACCACAGCGCCCACTGAACATAAAATAGCTGTCATTCCTCCCCCTGTTACAGAGAAGACACAGGCAGGCTGGTTTTCATCATCCTGAGGAGTACAAGACTAATGTAGCAACTCAACAGCAGAAGGGGCAGGTTGGAAAAACAGCCATCAAGTACAATCTGCTGGAAAACAAAATAACTTGTCACATTCATCAGAGCCTGCTAATCACAGCTCAGAGAAGAGAGGGCGACCCAGACCACTGCATGTAAAAGGGGTGCACAAGAAGATGAAGAAAAGGAAGGTATCAAAGGAAGTAAATACTCGTTAAGTGAAGTGTTACTAGTCAGATATGCTGCATGGCATCTCCCTTTATATCACCGAATCTAACACAGGTCAGTAACAAGTGAAAGTTAATTTCCCAGCACAGGTGGGGAAACTCTTACGTCTCTGGGGTGGGATTAGGCAAACCTCACCAAAACAAAACAAGAATGTGCTCTAACCTCCAGTTTATACAATTAAACTTGACACTTTAGTAACACAATGCCCTGCGGTTACAGGTAGTTCTCCTGGAAACCCAATTTTTAGGATACACGTATCCCTAACACTGATTTAAAAGTTGATGGTATTACCCAGCAAAAATGAAAACAAAGTATATTTTTCTGCTCTTTTAGCACAGCATGCGAATAGATGAGCAGAGGCAGTAGCACAGGGGCTGGGGGTGGTACACGGGGTCAGGGGAATGGCAGGGTTGAGGCAATACTGACTTCAGTCAGTGCTTAAGACTGTGCCTTCCTACCAAAGGTTACTGGAGATGGGGCTGAGGAGCTCTCTGAACCATAAAGGCAAAACTTGCAATGCTGGAGGAAACACCCCAAGATTGGAAAAGAATTTTGAGTAACGTGAACCTCATAAATACACATCATTACAAAGGCAATCCCAGGCAAGCTCCTCTTAGTTTCTGGGACACATCGCATGAAGAAATGAGTACTAGTCACGCAGCTCACCAACAGTCACTGTCCCCCGATGAAAAACATTTTTTTTTATTTTTCCAGCTAATCTGATCTTTTTTGGCTGATGGAACAATAACTTTACTGGCATAAAAGTCTCCTGGCTTAGTTTTGCATAATTAAATACTTTCAAATACTGTTTTCAAATTTTAAATATCATCCAGTTAAGACATTTTAGTAGGTTGCCCAAAAATCTAATTTTGGTCAAACACTGTTTCCCCTATATGAAACATCTGGAAGTAAAAATAAAATTACTGTAGCCTAATTTAGTGCTACCAAAGATAGCAGGGTGGTAAGGAACAGGAATGAAAAGGCTCACAGTCATTTATCTACAGACAGATACAGCATAGGGAGTGAGAGCTTTGTCTCTTTGTCTGTTAAAAAATAAAACACAAGCCTGATTAAAAAAAAAAAGGAAAAGCAAGTGATAGGGGAAAGCCTCCAGAATGGACACACACACCCCAGAGCCTACGTGTTGAACAGCAAGCTCCAACTGTGGTGTGGGCTGCTCAGCGAGGGTCTAAACTTTCATCTAGTACTCGGGAGAGATGAACGCAAGTTATTTAAAACCACGGCACATCGAGCTGGCACGTCACTTTAATACGCTGCCTATAGATTATGTTACAGCTCTGCTTTATAATGAACCTTTAGCTTCATCCCCAGCTCTCCAGTGAAACGGAGCAGACAGAGGGCCACAGCTTTAGGGTTTTAAGAATTACGGGATTTAGTTAATGCTTCTGCCAAATCCGGATATGCAGTGAAAAATGCCATAGGTGCTTGGCAAAGGGTCTCAGATTGAACAGAGGTAAAATTTACAGTGAATAAGTGAAACAAACGGAGCTTGCAACTGAATTTACGTAGGATTTACAGACTCCCCGTCTGATTTACAGCCTTCACTGCTTTCTAACTGCGAACAGAAGCCCCATTTTAATGCAGAAATAAGAAAAGCATCCAGGTATCCACCTGAACTATACTTAGCACAGAACAAAGGGCTCGTGTGCTTTCCCGGGGCCAGCCTCAGCCAGCGACACAAGACAATGCCGGATGGCAGAAGAGGTGGGGCAGGGAGAGCGCCAGCGCTGTGCTGGGAGGGCTGGGGACACCCATACCAGCGGCGTGCACATAAACCAGGTCAGGCGGGACGGCAGGACGAGGGAGAGGCCATCCCATAGCAACGGCATTACCAGTACACAAACTTCATGTTAAAGGGCAACATGAAAACAGAACAAAATGCCGAAACATTGCAGACGACTGCTGCTTCACGTGTGCTTCCATCAGGTATGTACCATATAACAACCAAAAGGAGAAAAGAAAAAGGGGACCTTTGCCACTCATTTGTAAGTGGCATTTAATTTGACAATGAAACTCATCAGTCCTTGTTTGAGACCCCAGTGAGGGAAGGGGCTTGAAAACACACAAACCAACTTGGTTTTCACAGTAAATTCAAGCACAATTTAGCAATCACCATTTTTTGCGATGCTGCCAGGTAGGAGAAGGGTCAGGCCACAGTAAACGGCTCCATGAATGAAGCTGCCCCTCAGGACGTGGCCTGAGTCACACCTTCCCCCCTCCCCGGGAAGATGCCAGCACAGATACTGCTTTTCTTGGGAGCAAGTGTTTGATCCTGGACCAAGGGTTGCAGTGGGTGCTTGCAGAGACCGAATCTCCCACAAACTGAGCAGCTCTGCCTTAATTTAAAAAAAAACCAAACAAACAAACAAACAAAAAAAAAAAACACAGGAAAAAACCACACCCACAGACACACACATACACTCTCCTCCCAAAAAAACCTTCAGGAACAACATAAATATATACTGCTCCTGAAGATTTTGGTAACAGTGCTGTGCTTAAAACTTTTTAAAGGCATTACCCCTGCAGATATTTGTTACCACCTCTGTTTCAGGGCTGGTATGCATCAATAAAAAGCTGTACTAAGAAAACCACCGCTGATTTCCCTTTCAGCCTTGCATGACAGTTTTCCGGTGCCTGCTGGCAGGAGGTCAGCTTGTACTTTGAACAAAAAACTCAGTGCTGCAACATCTCTCTCCTTATTATGCAGCACCAAAATAAAACATGCAGAGATACATGCACATACACATTTTTGATGTCTACATTGAAACATAATAAACATAAAAGCCTACTTATGTCAACATGAGTCTGTTTAATCCTTGCAATAACTTACAAATTAGCTTTTGAAGAACTTCAAGACATACTTGACAAAAGAAAATAGTGTCCTAAATAAAGTTTCAAAATCCGTTAGTAACTCAAAACATTTTCTAAGGAGAACCATAGTAAATTTTTCACTGAACTGCTGATGAGGAAGAGCTTGTTGAAATACAACACCTCATCCTCCCCTCAAGAGTGTGGCCATTTGTATTTTGGTCCTTGCATATTTTTATTATTTTTTTGTAGCCTGGCTCAAATAATCAAAGACTTTCTTTTTTTCCCAATGTGAAAATATTTGAGGTCTGAAGAGAGCTCCAAGTCTTAGAAGAACTGGAGGAGAGGAGACAAGAACAGGAACAAATTACAGTTTCGGCAGCATTCAAAACCAGCAGTGAAATGGAAGGGCAAGGCATGTTAGCAAGGATAAAACCACTTTCTTATTTCAGCTTTGCCATAAAGGAAGGACAAAAAAAAAAAAGTAGCTTTTCAAGCAAGAAGAGAGAAGGAAGAGTAAAGAAAAATGTGGCTTTAGTAGAGAAACTCTTACTGAGTAAAAAAACAGCAAAATATTGAAGTTCTGTGCTCAACACTGCACGTTTTTAATAAATAAACTGTTAAAACTAGAAAACTTTTAGACAAGACTCTCCATCTGCTGTCAGAAAAGAAGGTTTGCATGCTTTTCCTCCAGGCACTGTCAGGTTTGCATAATTTTCCTCTAGGCACTGTCATCACTACAGTGCCCATCCATGCACCCAAGGTGGGACCTCCGAGCAGCATGTCAGCGCTTCTTGCTGCTCCGTCTCCAAAAAAGCCCTTTGTATTGCAGCAAGTGTGCATATCGGCGCGCTGAGAAAGCTGTAACTGTAGTCTGTCGAGCTAAACTATTTATGCTTACAGAGTTAGCATTAAGTGCCCAAGTGGAGAAGAAAAGGAGTAGAAGGTAAAATCATTATGGTGATTGCTTACAGTAGGCTACCGCTCCAGACCATGCATATGGATCCCAGTATCTGGGTGTCCAAGAGCTCAAAATTCAGCACCTGCTTAGATATTAAAGCATGATGGGCCGAGTTGACTTGAATCAGGTATTTGCCCACAAACAACACGAAATTCCTCATGCAGCCTGAAGAAACACAAAATATTCACTCAAAAGCCAAATCAGCTCTATGCCATATTCCCCATTTGTCTGTAGGTTTCGGAAGCCAAAACACATTAATAAAAGTGAGGAAAATTCTCTTGAAAACAAAGGTTCTATTCATCACCTATGAAAATATTCATTTACTAGCATCAAAATACAATTTAACATGTGGAAAAAACAGGATTGTCTAAGCTTTTCTTTTCTAAGCAGTAACTCTTTGTAGGCAGACTGTTTGACCAGGAAATCCATGAAACTCTGCTAGGTATACAGGAAACATCAACAGCATTGCAGCAAATACACAAAGTGAAGCATTCTTCCAAGTTTCGCTTCAGGTTTTGTTTCGGATTGGGGATAAATTCCCTTCCACAAGTTTGCACTGTCCCAGTTAGCTGCAGCACCTAAGTCTGGAGTGCCCTAGAAAATGTCCCAAGAAGCTTGGGGACGAGGCAGCATGCCGGTGGAGCTCTGCAGCGCAGCAGAGATAGAAAGCACGAGCTCCGCACCCAGAGACAACGTACAGGAAACGCTTGAGTAAATTACTGTCCAGGTGAGCCAAAGGAGGAAAGTTCAGGGGGTATTAACATTTTTCTACCTAATGAAAGACAGACTACAAAAGGTATGAGAAACAGATTTGTCACTACACAGCTTTCCACATGTATCCAGCTGCCAGAAATGCTAAACAGCGCAATTCAAAAAGGAGGCGTCATGCCAGCTGTCATATTCCTGTATATAGAGAGTGAACCAAATGAAGAAAGAAAAAGATATTAAGGTTAGAGTTTCACTTAAGGGGAATGCATTAATTCCATTTTTTTCCACAATGTGTTAGTTAAAAATCCAAAAGCTAGTTTAACTTATGATAAAAAGCCCATTCTTACACTGAAATTCAAAGTAAATGCATTAGACATGCAGATGGCCAATTAAAATTATCTCCCAGTGATAACTGTGGAGTACTGTGCTTGCACATTTGTTACGTTCTGCTCTCAGTTACCTCATTTTAAACAATCGCATACGGAGACATAAGGTACATACCGTAAACATCATTCTTTCTCCTCTGCAGAAAGAGAAATCACGAGTTTACCTGTATTACAATCCCGTACAGTTTACAATGACTGGGCCCAGCCCAGATATTTATGCAACATGATATAGAACCTTTCTATACCTTCTTCCAGCATCCTTTAGTGCCTTTTACAAGTATCACAAATTTATAAATCAAGCATGTGTTTCCTACACATCTTCAAGAAAGGTTCAGGTTACTATTATCCACATATCTACTTATTCCAACATTTCCTCGGGATCTTGCCTGCCATACTCCATCCCCTACTTCCAAGGATTTCCCACACATGACACATACTTGTTAAAACAGCAGCAAACACAACAAGCAAAGAAGCTTTCCAGAGTAATACACATTTTTCACTGGCTAAAGACTTGTCTCCCCCAGATCAGAAGAAAGCAGTGTCGCTGGTCCAGGAATTCTTGAAGGACAAAAGGAAGCCCAAAGCTTTATTCATTAAAGCGCTTATTCCATGAGAAATTCATGAGGCCAACGCTCCCAGCCGCCCACTCCTCCCCACGCCACCAGAGGTGACCCCACAGCATGGCGGGTGATGTGCTAGCTCCTCGCCCGCAGCACGGCACATCCCAGCATCTGATGAAGTCCCAAGCAAGACATTCCTGCACACCTCCACGGAAAGCTCCCTCCGCCCTTTAATGCTCTGGGCTCGCGGCAACTTGCAATGCCTCGAGAAAACTAACAGAAAAATACTTCCCCCCAGAGCGCAATCTGTCAGAGGATAATCCATTTACGACTTGGCTGAACAAGTTTCAGGGCACCGAGGGCTTCCTGGCAGGCAGGAAGAATTATTCAAATCCCACTTGATCCTCCCCCCCACCTTTTCTTTTGCTTTGCCTATGCTGCCACCAGAAGCTGGAGCCACCGTTAATAACCAGCCACTTTGCCCTACTTATTTCCCTAACAGGGTCAAATTTTACTACACATGCCATGTACTGTTTATTTCTGAAGGTCTCTAGCAAGCCAGCTGCTCTGCAGTTCACTTTCCTCTACCGCATATACACAAAACTGCATACACTATGTCCCAATAAAACAGCTTTTAGACAGTCAGCAACACTTTGGTCACTATGTAATCGATTTAAATACTTGGATATGATGCACCATTTTCAGAAACTTGGAGATTTAACATGTTGTCTGTTTAATCACACACGCAACCCAAGTTATAAGAGATCTGCAAAAATTTGTTTCGGGAATTAGGAAAAAAACCCAAACACGAGAAAAATATTTGGCACAGCTCAGTGCCCTAAAGTCCTGAAATATTTATAATGCTACTTGACCATAGGAGCTAGCGCTGCCACCCTCATGCATTCAAAAACCATGAGTCAGGCCCTAGAAATAAGGAGCGTTTTTTAATCTCACGATTTTAATGCCAAGATACACTCTGAGGTTTCGTTGGATTTTTCAACTTACTTTTCTTGAATCTTCAATGCAACATTGAGGGATTATTTTGATGATTTAAATTGAATTCAGATTTTGATAGAAACACATGAGTGCAAAGGACTGGGGGCTTAACAGCACCCCCCACTGCTCCCCTCCCAAAAGTTCACAGTTACTGTCACACTCAAGAATGGCACCTGCAAGAGTAACCCTGGGTTTCTCTATAATCTTGGTCGGAGCAATCTTCCCACGGACCCCCCCTTGGAAGGGCTGCTTTAGGAATATCACTCCAGCATGCAGGAAGACAGCAAAAGAGGTCAAAGACAGCTATGGGTGGTCCTGAGAAACGTCCAGCTGGGGTTACTGGTGAGGATCTCAAAGCACTTCCTCCTCCGTATGGGACAATCGGCAAAACAAACTCAGCTCTGTTACACTGCAGTGTGGCCCCTCTGATGACTTAGATTTTGGCCCTGTTTTAATTCAAGCCTTTCAACAGCTCCTCAACCTCTACGCTTCCTCCCAGTGTGAAGAAAAGGGACGGGGATGGCCGAAGTGGTAACTTTTGGGTGATTTTTAACCCACACTTCGCTTTTAGACTGCATTTATTGCTGAATAGAGATCAGCCTGAGGAAGTTGCTACTTTCTTTACACAGCAGTTTAGCCCTACTGCATTGTAACAGCCTCATGGGCAAGTGAAACCCAAACCCTCCGTGCTCTCCCGAATCAGAACGACCTGAAGTGGCTGAGGGAGGAGAGCTGCTACCATTGCCACAAAGCTGGGAGAGCAGCAGGGATCTCGTGGCAGGCTCCGAAAGATAGCCCCACGCACGGGGTGGCAAGAAACTGAAATACGTAGTCGAGTCTACATGCCCAGGGTGGTCACACGTCTGTCAGGAGACCGAAAGCCAGAAGCCACCTCTAGACCCATCGCACCACCTCCCACGTAACACCAGCTACAGAATTTTCCCTGAAGAAGCCAGCAGTGCTTTTTGGGCTGGCAACCCAAAGCGCACGCGTGCCGCTGACGGCATCTGCGCTCGTTCAGGAATCCAGTTGTACCCAAGTGCTCTCTGCTGCATAAAAGAGCTTGTTACTTGATGTTGAAGCATTTCCTGCAACTGTACCAATAAAGCAAAAGCTGCCATACCGCCTTGCTTTTCTGATTAAACAGAAACCCAGTGCTGGGCACAGCAAAGCCAGGACACATTACAGCCTGGCAAGGTCGGCATGGTAAGGGAAAACTGGAAGGAAAAGGATGGGTACAGACTTACAATGCAGTACTTACGCAATTCAAAACAGAGGCAATATATCCCTATAGATACTTATACCATCTGGTATACAGAATCCAAAGCTTTCATCATTTGTCATTTGGAGCTTTCTGACAAATATCCTGTATATTTGATTTTAATAGTTTTGTGGAGTATCGCAGTTTGGGGTTGGTGGGTTTTTTTGATACCTAGCTCTTATTATTCCCTTCATTCCTATCCCATCATACACTTTTCTGAACTCTAAACCATGTTAATGCCACAAATAATAATGGCTTCTAAATAGCATTTCTCTTAAATGATAACTAACAGCAAAAACACCTGGCAGACTTATTTCAGCAGTAAGACATGTCCTCAGGCTAAGGAAAGCAAGGGGAAAAAAATTGAAGGCAGCACAAACTATGTTCTTGCAAAACTACCTTCCTCTTCATGCTAAAAGAAAAACAGGCGACAAATTGAAAGACTCAAGCCTATTTGGCAGAAACTCAAAAAATGGCACTAGAAAACCAACTCTAATTCAAGTTGAGTGGTTAGTAATCATAAATGCCGAAGTGAGGTATTTCCTAACTCATAATGCCCATTGTTATGCATTACGTTTCCCAGAATTGATACTAATATTACATGAATGTCAGTGCATCTAAGTCTAAACTATTTGCATGCCACCCCTCTCAAGTGTACACTTCCCCTGAAGCACAGCAGTTACGCGTTCCACAAAGCTCATCTTTATCTCTTTATTCTGGATAATATTTTTCTTCATGAGGGATCCCCTCTTATGAGGTCTCAGCTCTCTCCCATCTTCAGCCCCTCCAATTCATACAGGGGTTTCTTTCAAGGGAGTGAGTCCATGCTGTAGGATAAAGGCTGACTTATACTAGGTAATCATCATCAGGGCAAAGCAAGACAGGAGAATCTCTATAAAACCTCGTTTGGTACCCTGAGGATACGTTCTTTGCTAAAGAGAGCAACAGAAGTCAGAGAGCAGAGCTAACCGAACAGGCGTAGATTAGGATATGCAATAAAACCAAGTACAGCGTCGCACACATGACGAGCGAGTGACAGAGGAGGCATTCAGAGTTACCAGAAGCACTCAAGACACTCCATCCTGTTGATGAGGTCAGGAACCAGTTGATGTCAATGGCTACAGCGTACAAAATTCTGTACTTATACCCATCTGTCTCCATCACCACGCCACCAGCGTACCTTACATTTGCAAGGAGGAAGCAGGGAGAAAAAAAACCCAGCAGTTTAGCCTTCTCCAACAGCAGGAGGTTGCAAAGTAAAGCGTCAACACCGACTGATTTGCCCTAAATCCTTACTTTGACTGCTGTAATCAGCTTCCTGTGAGCAATTTCCAGTTATTTAATCCCACCCCATCCAGGACAGAGTTATAAACTGATCTGGGCTGTCAAGCGCAACAGCAGCAGTTTTCATCAGGTCAGGTATCAAAATAAATTGATGTCATTTGAAGTTTTAATAATCAGCAGTTTCTACGTTTTAAAGTTCAAGTGTAGATGTGTCAATGGAAGAAAATACTCTCACAGAGGAGCTACTCAACTAGCCAGAGAGTATCATGTTCCCTCTGACATAAGAGGCATGGTGATACTTTTATCCAGAGAGATATTGCAAGAATTCAAGTCTCCAAGACTTAAGTGCACACCTCAAGGAAACCATCTTTAGGTTTTCACATTGAAAGTGAATTGCATTTCTAGGCATATAGACAAAATTAATTCTTTCAGTCAAAAAAACTACTCATCTATATTTTGTTCGTAAGCTCAATTATTTTAGTCAATAGTTCAGAAGAGACAGTTTTACAAAACTACCCAAAAAAGGACCTGCTCTGGGGTACTAATCTCTAAGAGAGTGCAATAATTGCACACTGCAAAGAGACATAAGGGGATAGAGCATCTCTACAGCGTTTCCAGAGAAAGGGGTAGTAAAACACCACCACATACCTAATACGCAAAGACTCCTCATCCCCAAATGCTACTAAACCACTTGATTTAGCCCTATGGTTTTAGTGACAGAGATTGACTGGCTGGTCAAAAGCCTGTTTCTAATCTAGCTCTCAGAATGTCATACAAACATCTCTGCTAGCCAGTTCTCTTATGGCTAATGCATCTTTGAGAGAAAGTAGGAAGTTGGCTGGAAGGGTCAACTGTCTTCTCCAAGCAAGTCAATGTTTCTCTCCTTTTGGTAACAACAGTCTGAAGACCCAACACTGCAGGGTGCTGAGCAGCAATGCACATCAACATAGGCTGAGCCTTAAGCAAAAGTCATCTTATGGAGACAACTTACATGCCTAAAATTACACTTCTGCTCAAGAGTTTTTGCAGTGCCAAGGCTTGGGTTCTTAGCATTTACAGGATTACGCTCAATCTGCACAATAGCAAAACAATTTAATTTACGAATTTAATATGCTCTCAAAGGAGATTCATGTAAGCCCCTGCTACAATGACGTTCGCTTATAGCCAGTTCCAAAATACAACAGCTGGAAAGTGGAAAGAATAGACTGTACCCATAGCTGACAAAAGTTGTAATTTAATAAGCATTCAGTGGCAGTTTTCACAGCTTAGTACACTGACAGACATGTCCTAGCAAGTCTAGCTTCAGCACTTCTAGACTGTACTGTCCCCAGGTATCTGCCCACACCATTGTGCCAGCAGTCCCAGCTGCCACGGCCAAGCCTGCTGGGCTGAGTGAACCTCTGCTGCACCAGTCCCCACCTACTATCCCTGCTTAGGGCACTGATGGAGGAAGAGTTTCATCCATGGAGTTGGCTTTGAGGTCCAACATGGAGATGCAAGCACAAGTTTTCTTCTGTTAACCTTCTTTGGCCAGTGATTACCACTGACGGAGGGGTGGGGGCCAGTTCACGTACAAGAAAAGTGTTATTACCTGAGCTTATTCCCACTTTAGTGAACTGCCAAAGTTTTGGGGTCTCCCCGCCCCCCCCCACCTCTGTGCATTAAGAAAAGATGTAAAGAGGACAGGAACTCAGGCTGCCAGACAGGGTGCAATGCTGACTGCTCTCCAACCACTACTGCTTCCTTTGCGAGGTTGATTGTGTCCCATGATCACTGTCTATATTACATTTGATCAAGCCATGAATCCAGACAATCAGTCCCTCACAAAGAACTAGTACGCTATCCCCTAGGGTTGAATATACTCTGCTTGTCAGAATACATATTTTGGGGGATGACTTTTCATTCCTGAATAATTGTGAACAAGCCACCTGAGGCACTAGGCAGAGAACGCTCTTATTTGGTCTGGACTCAAAACACTCTGCTTTGATGAGGAGCTGCAGAAAGCCAACAGGAAACAAGAGAATTTACTCTACCAGGATATCTTTGATGTTTAAAGCTTTACAAGCCTTCCATTTCCCTATCCATCTAATACAAGCAAGCCCAACCCAACTTCCACAAGCTTTCTGGCTTGTAGATCTCCACTTTCTTTTGTTTGCTTTTCTCCCC
>NW_009212427.1:0-1080 GCF_000690835.1 Fulmarus glacialis
GAGCCAGCTGAGCTGCTGCCAGGCAGCTGGGCTGCCAGGAGGAGCCTGCGCTGCCTCCAGCCTCCCGGCTGCTGCCCGGGCAGGCCCCACAATTGGCCAGATGACAGCTCACCTTCCATCCCAAGGAGTCTCCCAGCCATGGGGCTCCTGGGGCTTTCCATCGGTGCAAGGTCAGATGCTCCCAAGGGCTGTCGTCCCTGCTGTGGAGAGCTGCAGACGATGTCTTCTGCTAAGCTACCTTCTTTCTGCTCCATCTCTCTCCTTGCACCAGGGAAGAAGAACAGTGAGACAGTAGCAGCGATGCCACCCAGCCAGATCGCATCCTAAAGGACCCCACATCCAGCCCTTGCTCTCCCCTGAAGCTCTTCACAGCAAAGCAGCACGGCCGAGCTCCCCTCTCCGCTGCACACACACCATGGGAATGCAAACAAACCCATCTCAGGGCTTTACTGCAATGAAACTGGGTATGAAAAACGGGAGGGAAAAGCTTCCAAGCCTGAGACTGGTAGTAAATCCTGCTGGGGAGTTTCTGCAGGGAGTCGGTGCTGGAGGGTCCTTGTGGAGGTGACCCGTCCCATCTGTCTCAAGGGAAGCCTGGAAGGCAAAAAGGCTGCTGCTGTCCTCTGAGTGGCCAAGGTCATCTCCGGGAGCCCGTGCAGATGCCAGCTGCCACATGGCTCGTGCCCGCAGCACCGTGGGGTAATTAGCTGGAAAGACAGTCAAGCGGCACAGGAAATGGGCAAGGAAAGGAAGGAAACAGCAGAGCCATGCCCAGATCAGGGCCTGAGGAGGATGCTGTTCTCTCCAGAGGTGCCTCTCCATGCTCAGGTCTTCAGCCCCTGGAGCGGTGGGGGGACTTGTGCAGAGGTGAGGGGTGGGAGCTTGGGCTGTGCTGGCTACCAAAACTGTCTTGGTTCTGCATCAGGGTACTGCAGGCTCCCCATGGTGCCTCTGCAGTGCCCCCAGACATCCTTCCCCAGCCCTCCGCGGACAGATTGTGTTTGTTTCAGCTCAGCGCGCTCATTAGATTAAAGTGGAAGAGTCGATCTGATCAAACTTGGAAACGCAAAAATAAACGTG
>NW_009212427.1:1119-7900 GCF_000690835.1 Fulmarus glacialis
GCCCCGGCCCCACGGCCCGCGCTCGCCGCAGCTGCTTCGCAGCAGCCCTCGGACGCACCTTCCCCACGCTGCAGTACGTGGTGCTCCCGCCCCGCCGTGCAGCACGCTGGGGATGCCGGCCGTGGCCTCGGGAGCGGGCCTTGGGTGATGGGGTGTGCGCTGGGGGCTGCCTGGTGCAGCCACGTGGTTTTTGCCTCCAGCGTTCCCGGCTGAGGGTCGCATGGGGCTGTGGCTCGGGCCTGGGTTTTCTCCCTTTTGCTGTCCCACTGCTTTGCTTCCCTCGAACCTCCCCAGCAGTGAGCCCGGGAACTGCTCCCACTGCCTCCAGGCAGCCTGGAATGGGGGTCCTGAGTCTCCCCCCACTCTCACTATCATTTACTGGGGCCAAGGATTTGTTATGTGCATCCGTCATAAACCTCAGCAGTGTGAACGGTTATTCCTCATCTTGAAGGAGAGCGCTGGGAACAGAGGTGAATGAACCTGTTCACTACATACAGCTGCCAGATGAACGTTTTATGGGGTATTTACTTTGCTGTGATGCTGAAGTACCTCTGGAGTTCAAGCACTGCTGAAATACATCTCCCCTGTCCTTTCCAGCTCATTAACACCCGAATCCAGCCTGGCCCACGCAGGATGCAGCAGTGCCTCTCCTCTGGGGACCTTTCGCCCTCTGTGCTAGCAGAGAAAGCCCCCTCCGGCTTCCTCAGGAGGGCCTTGCCCTCGCCCTGCCCTCGTCCTTCCCTGGAGGGGACCTGAGTCCTCCAGATTGGTGGCATTGAGAGCCACCCCCAAAGTTTCCTAACCACCATCCATCCCCTCCAGCACTGAGGCAGGGACTCTGCAGTCGAGGTTTCGGCCAGCAGAAGGGGAGCTGCTTCTCCTGCTGGAGATGTCTCCAATCTGTCTCTGCTGGGGGATTCCCGTACATTGCTGTCTGCTCCTCCAATTTTGGAGTCATTTTGCCCCTTAGGTTTGGAGCCGCCTGACCCCCAGGGCTCTTCCCAGCCCAGCAAGGGCTGGTTGTGCCTTGAACCTTCTCCTTAGTTAAATTTCTAATGGGCTTTCTAATAGGTTTCTAATGGGTCCCTGGTCTGGGGGGGCTCCCACTGCCCTGGGACTGTGGATAATGGTTATATCTCCTGCTGAGCTCAATGGGAGATCTGCCCAGCAGGGAAGGAGCTGGTTGCTCAGACCCCAGCACCAGTGTCCCCGATCATGGGTCCTGCTGTATTTGTGCGCTAGGGGACTGGACAGCATGGATTTTAAGTCCTCTGTGGGTGGTTTCAGTGATCCTGGCCATAGTGATCCCAGCAGCTTTCCTCAATGGCTGGATCGTGGCCTGGTTCTCTGTTGTGTGCATCTTGCTGCCCAGAGTGTGCTGATGATGAACCAGAGTGTTTCTTCAGGGAAGGATGTTGCACAGACCAAGTACCATCTTACCCAGAGTCCCCATCCCTCTGAGATGGATGCTCTGGCTCTTAGCCTGCTTGTGTGATGGATGAAGAGGCCAAGAGTCTGGGCTTTGGGAGACATGAGCTCCATCCCTGGGTCTTCTTTCAGCTCCCTGTGATCTCTTTGGCATTACCCCTCTGTGCCTCATGACACCTAGTTGCAAGACAGATGTAGGGCTCATCAGATATACTGGGGAAGGTCTTTCTACTGGTGTTGTGCAGTGGTAGGATCTGCAGCGTGGTGGAGCATTTACAGCAGGAGCAATACAACCCCTCTCTGTAGTGTGTGGGGATAACCCTGGGCCAGCCTCATGCCACTGTCCTCATCCCACTGGGAAATGATGGGGCTGGGACGAATCTTTCTGCATGCACTTCTCAGTCTGGGAAACCTCCTCCTACTGGCAAATGCTTCTGGGTTTGCTTCAAGGTCTTGTGAATACGTGGGGTTGTCCAGGACACAGAAGTAAACTGGTTTTTAAAGAAAACCGAGCAGGGCAGCCCTATGCTTTGCTTTGTAGCAGGTGACCTGCTTGGGATCAGGCAGTCACGTCTGCTCACTCAGTCCCAGCTGGGTTTTAGAGCTGGCAGAGAGTGACTTGGGAGGCAGCTGGGACGGGAGGGCTCTGGTTAGTGTTCAGGACTGAGAAGAATTGAAACCTGTTGGAGATTGCCTTGGTCCTGACAAAAAAGGAAGTGGAGTGTGGGGAGACTGGTCCCCGGGCTGTGCCGGGAGGGTGTGGAGGTGGTGTGGAGGTGGCCTGATGCCAGGCAGGGAAGGTGGTACAGCAGTTTGCGCTTTCTGATCGGCCGGGGGTCAAACAACTGCAGTGGTGATGCAAGGATGCGGAAAGTCACAGGGGAGGGATGTTGAGGGTGATGGGGCTGTGACCTCCCCGGTCTGACCTTACCATGGTGGGGAGAGGAAGCTGCTCTGTGGTTGACAAGTCTGACCACGTCTCAGTCTGCCTGTGCAGCAGTCGTTGGGCAGTGGCTCACCTTGGCTCCTCCACTCTCCCTGCACCATGGATGGGACTTATCCTGAGGCTCTCGACTAGTCTGCCTGGTGGTCACAGCCCCTGTCTTTGCAGGGGTGGCCTGTCTGCTTGGCACCTGGTGCAAAGAGAGGAGTTTTGAACTCTTCTGTCTTAAGAACTCGATTTTTTTTTTTTCCTACCCAAATGTCTTTTTCCCTCCTTGCCAAGAAAGCTGTCTGATCAGCAGCAATTAACAAAGCAAACTGCAGTAATGACCTTTATAGTGTGTTCTGTGCGGTGTCTCTGAATGCCCTCAAGAAGAATTCGCCAGATGTTTGGGGATTTCTGCTCTGCAGAGATAGGGCCAGGACATGACAAAGTGCAGTGGGAGATGCGCAGGAGGGGCTGTGCTGGGCAGGCAGTAGTGGTCACTCTCCTGAACTTCACCTGGGGCGGACCTCCACGTGCACAGCCTCTGCAGGCAGCGATCCTAACGCTGGTCGGCAGACCAGGCGTGGGCTGTGGGACCAGCACCAGGGTCTCCCACCAAGGCTGTGAAACTCGCTCAGCAGCTGACTGTGCCTCTTCAACTGCAATAGGTCCTGCAAGCCCCCGTGACTAACCAAGCTCTTTCGATGGTTTGATCTCAGCTCTTCTTGTCTTGCTGCTGTTCAACAGCACATCCAGGAAAATGCTGGACTCGGACTGCTTTCCCATCCATCATCAATGATTCTCTTTTCATTTGCTTTTTGGGCTTCACCTTTTTAATCCAGCTGTCTCCTGCCTTACAAATGTTCTGTCCTCAATTACTTACACCAAGCTGCAGGGCTGTCTCCATTCATCTCAGGAGCACGATGAAGCTGTGCACTCAGCCAGGGCTTCACCAGCTGAGTGCACGAGAACCTGCACCAGGAGCAGTTGTCCTTCCCCACTTATGCCAAACAGATTGCACTGGCATGAGGGGTGGCTCCACCCTGTGCTTTCACCACTGACCACATCCCGGGTGGCTTCTGCCCATCTGACACACAGGTCCTCCAGGTGCAAACCTAGTGCAGGACCAGATTGCTCTCCTCAGCCTTCATCAGAGGATGCAGGTCAACACTTCTTATTCCCTCCCTCTCCCCTGGTGCTGGTGTGGGGATTATCTCTCAAGGGACATGAGGAAGAAAAGGTGCCTCGCTTTCTCAGAGGAGCAAGTTGGAGATCAAGCAGTTTGTGTCTGCTTTGCTGCAGCAGCTGTTGAGCTCCTGTCCCATCCATGGGGCATGGGTTGGGGCTGGAGCTCACCCGGGTGGTGATGGTTCTTGGTGAATGCCTCTGAAGAAGGAGCAGAGCTCTGCAGAGTGCACGTTGCCTCTGGCCCCACATTCAGGAGGCAGAAGAAGGACTTCCCAGAGGAGGGAATTCATGTCAGCTTGGAGCTGAAGTGCAGTCAGAGCTGGGAGGTGCCAGATCCCGTACTGGAAGGAGGGACTATGGGGAGAGATCCCGCCCTACTCTAAGGTCTGATGAGGGCTGTGCTGTCCTTGTTCCCACTTGGGATTTCAGGCTCCTGATATGAAATATGAGCTTTTGGAGCAGTCCTCTGTGTCCTGTGCCCTGCCCTTCTGAGAGCTCCCCCATCTCCTGCAGTGAGGGGGCTGCAGGCATGGAAAGACAGGTCATGTTTGAAGGGATGTGCTGAGCTGCTCTCAGGTGCCAGGGCACGCCACAGCCAGCACTGCTGTGCTGCTTCCCAGACTAGGGACCAGCTCAGACCATTCCTGCACCAAGACTGCTTTATCCCCACTTCTTAATGCTCTTATCTTGAAGGCTTCCCTCAGGTTAAAGCCCAGGCAGTCAGTCCCCTCCCTGAATTTATTGCAATGCAGTTTTCTTCCTCTAATCCGATCAGAGTGTAAGCTGCTCTTTTCAAAGTGCATGGGGAGGACAGATGTGCATGTCACTGGTGCAGTGAGCCAGGCTGACTGAAAGCAATAGGAAGGTGCCCCGTTCTTTAACTTGGTGGCACATCTGATTGTTTTCATGGCTTGACCCCCATTTCCCCCCCGAGCCTCTGAGAGCAGCTCTGTGATGTCCCAAATACACCAACAGTCATAAGGTGAAAGATTTGCTTTGGAGCAGGGTGAGTTCCTCACCATGCTGGAGTCTCTTGATCTTCCTGGACATCCTCATCAAGCTGGAGCCCAGTCTTTGGTCTCTGACAGCCATGGAGACCCTGGAGTCAGTGGAACGGTGCTCTCCATTTCAACAGGCCCCCAGCAGGGGTTCAGATAATATCTGAGGATTTGACCTCAGTGGTGTGACCGCCACCCATTCATGGTGGATTGGTTGTTCCTGATGAGCTCATGAGTCCACGGCCATGCTTGGAGCAGGGCCGGAGAAGCCAGGGATGGACTTGCATCCCTGCCGAGTTCCTTCTTTGCCTCTGCCTCTTGCTCTGCTGCGGGACGGGGGAGCTGAGGGCATTCCTCTCTGCATGGCTGGCGCCCTGCGAGGGCTCTCCCAGTCCTTCTGATGGGCGCCCCGTGGGTCAGCCCTGCTCAGTGTGTTCCCAGGGAAGGCAGGGGCACATGGGGAGCCGGGGAGGGCTGGTGGAGAGGAGTGCCTGTGGGAGATGCTGGGTACGGGTGTGCTCTGAACCTGACAGGTGGTGGTACATCTGGGGTCTGGGTACTTTGGAGCAGGAGCATCTCTGCTGGATCCCTCCCTCACTGGGTGGGCCTGAAGGGACCTGGGGCGGGGAAAGACTGGAGGAGGATGACTCTTTCATGACGGGGCAGAGACTGGAGTTAATCCATGCCTCCCTGGACTCACCCTTGTCTTTGCCCTCCTCAGCCCCAGGAGCCTGGTGAGCACGGTCACAGAGCTGCCACCTGGCTCTGCCCACCCCGCAGCCAGCGCATGGACCACCAGCATCCTCCAGCTCGCGAATGACGGCAGCGTCCTGGCAGAAGAGTCACCTCGGAGAGCAGCGTCCGGACTGTGAGTGCTCCGGGCACTGCGGGCAGGGCAGGGCCTGAGGCAGGACCCCCGCGGGGTCACGGTCCTGCTCCATGGGGTTTCCTTGGGGCGAACGGCAAGAGGACCCTGTGGGTGTTGGAAAGCTGTGGGCTTCTCCTCTCTCGGGATGCTGTTGCCCTGCGAGGCGAAAAGAGAGCCTGAGCGCTGAGTGGCAGCAAAGGAGGAGAGGTACCGCTGCAGGGCAGGGGGAGACGGGGGGCTGTCTGGGGTGCACAGGTGAGCTGATATGAGGTGCTGGCACGGCCTCAGTGGCCTGGGGCGGGGGGTGGCCGGAGGACTCTGTTACGGGTGTGTCTGGGGGCAGGGAGAGCTGTGATGGTGTCTGCGCTGGGTGAAGCCTGTGATGCTGGGCAGTGGCTGGAGCAATGCCAGAGCACGGGAGCATCCGGGCTCCTGCTGTGACTGTGGGGCAAAGCCCGTGGAGACCAGGCCAGCCATGAGCCAAGCGGCAAGCAGACCCAGGAGGCACCTCACCCACCAGGTGTAGGTGCAGTGGGATCTGTGGGGCTGTCCCTCACCATGGTTTGCTTTCTGCTCTCTGCTGTTAGCCCATGACCATGAGTTCAGCTACACACGTAGTGGTCCCCAACGTCCCTGACATGCTGCAGGCTAGGTGAGGCAGACGCTTGACCCCCTCCAGCGAGCCAGAGAAGGAGGCTTCTGCAGGGAATGGCTGCAGTCCTCTCAAGCACACGGAAAGCCTGTATTTCTCCCCCAAGGAGAGAGATGAGCTTGTGGCAAGGGCAGGGCTCTGGATTCAACGAGTGTTGTCGTAACTGCTAAGGTCCATTGGGAAGGAACTTGTTCTGAAAGCGGCAGACATTTGAGAGGCGGTGAATAGGCAGGGCAAACCTACGGAGGAACAAATCATATGCCTTCCCCATGTCAGGAACGATCTCCTGCCATGTCCCAGGATGTGACACTAGCTCCATCAGCAGCTCAGCCAAACCCAAACATTCAGAAGGTCTTGATTTGGCCTCCCAAAGGGAGAAGATGGTCATAAAATCCAATAAGCATCAAGAGCATGTCAGGGGATTTTCCTTCACAGCCCTGGAGCCTTGGTCAATGGCAAGCAGCTGTAGGACCCCAAGGGGTGGGAGACAGTGCACAGGCTGGTGTGGGTGTCCTGTCCTGGCCCTGACGCCACTTAGAAGTAAATAACAGCTTCTCCAAAGAGCACAGGCTACCAGGGAGCTCATCACCCTCACAGCATGTGGCTTTCTCAGTACGGCAGCTACTAAAACCCTTCTTTGAATTGTTGTCACAGGAAAATCCATGATGTTTTTTAACCAAGTTGATCTTCTTACCTACCCTCTGGGCCAATGAAAGAGT
>NW_009212427.1:7929-8655 GCF_000690835.1 Fulmarus glacialis
AGGAAGAGGCACGTGGTTTTCTGCAAGCTGGCATACATGGAGGTTCCTCCTTAATATCAAGGCTCTGGTTAGTGGTGCAGCAGCCTCAAGGAGATTTGGGGATGAGGATGGAGGTCGGACATACATGCATGGAGGGATGGGTTGTGCACCTGGGATGGCTACTGTGTTGGATTGAGGATTGAGGTCATGCACAATCGCAACCTCATCCCATTTTGCACTGCAGAAAAGACCTTCTCCAGCCTTCCTCCTGAACAGCACATGCACAGACAGCAAACCCTACCAGCGCAAACTGAGCACGTGGTTTGGTGGTGATTGAGACACAGCGATGCTCCAGGCAGCTCCCACACACTGTAGTGCCAAGCACCGGGAAGGGGCCAGAAGGAAATGAAATCAGATGGGCTTGGGTATTTCCTGGATGTTACATCCAGGAGGATGGGTGAGACAAAGCTTGATGTCTGATTTGGGAAGGGAGACCTGAGAGCAAATGGTCACAGTCCCCATGGGGCACAAAGGTGGATGGTTGTACGGGGAAGAGTGATGTCCTTAGGGTAGGAGAAGACACTGGGAACACCCCTCGGCATTGGGAGGCCTCCACACCGGCGGGACTGCCCCTCTCCCGTGGGTCCCGCATGGCACAGTGAGAGCACCAGCCCCGGTCCCCTGCTGCGAGAGCACCGGGCAGCAGGAGCAGGGCCCTCGCTGGCTGGCTTTCCCCGCAATCGCCCG
>NW_009212427.1:8909-28701 GCF_000690835.1 Fulmarus glacialis
ACCCCCACATATACCTCTGGCATGCATGTGCCCAGCCTCTTTCCTCTGTGCCTCCCAGCCTCTCCCATAGCTCCATAGCTCCTGAGCAGAGCGGCGGTGATGGGGAGGAATGGTCCTCCCTGGCAGTCTGTTTCACGTTGTAGCTCCTTGGAAATTGGAAGGTGAATCGTGGTGCCGGTGCCAAGCCCAGCTCCTACACTGCTGCCGTGGGAGCTGCTGGGAGGCAAAAGCCACGTGCCAGGTGCTCTGGCACAGGGCAGGAGTGCTTGAGATGGGGGGCTTGCAGCCTGACCTCCCTGCGCCCAGGCAGCCACGGTCCTGCCTGCAGTGGGCTGCCGAGCGGGCAGGGGGGGACAAGCCATGCCTCCGGCTGCCTGGTGCCCTCAGCCCCTGCCTGGCATGCTGGAGAAGCTGTGTCATGGGGGCAGAGACAGGCCAGGTTCTTCTTCTTTGACCTGGATGTGAGGGGAGAAAAGCCCTGGAGATGCCTTTGCTCGTGTTCCTGTGAGGCTCGAGGGTCAGGGCCAAGGATGTGTGCACAGGACGTGCTCCTGCCCTGCCTGTGTGACAGGACGATACCCACTGCACTGGTGTGGTGGTGGACTCCACGGTGGCATTTAGGGATGCTGGGGCTGCACAGTGTGTTGGTCTGTGGGTGCCAGCATGTAGCAGGTGATGTCCCAGGAGGTGGGTGGCAGACCTCAGGACAGCCTGGCTGGGGGGATGCATAGCTGCACTGCTGGATTGGCTTCCTGCACCCTTTATAGCATGGCCAGGCGGTGGGCTGGCGTCCAGGGTGATGATTCAGTGTTGCTCAGGAGGGAGGAGCAGTGGGCATCTCCCTGTTGCTAGAGCTGCCCTTCCCACTGTGAAGGACACATCGCAGGAGCAGAACACCGTGGTGAGATGCATGGTGCTTCATTGCTACAAGCCACCTCTGGGTGCCTCTGCCCTCCCATGCTGTGGGGCAGGCTGGAATGAAGGGCCAGCCCCCCCCTGCACCTCTTCCCAGGGCAAAGGTGCCCACTCATCACCAGGCCAGGCTGGCAGCCTTGGCTCGGTTTTGTGGTTGGTCATTTTCCTCAGACCTGGAGAGGCCTGGTGGGTGCCCACTCCCAGCCAAGGTCCCCGTGAGCAACCCTTGGCACGACAACCCTGTGCAGATGGAGATGGAGCCACTGAGCAGGACTTGGAGCTGCTGTCCTCCATCTGCTCGCTCTGTGCCAAGGAGGCCAAACCCCTCCTGGTGCCCGTCTGAGAGCGGCTGGATGGTTCAGCACCTTCAAGACACAGCATTTTGCTCGTGACTGTCTTAAGCAGGGACCTTCTTGCGGTTTCTGCACAGGGTACTCAGTGAAATGTGTCTTCAGAAAGGGGACTTGAGTCCTTATCAGTAGTCAGGACTTCTGCTTTCATAACGCTTCTTGAAAGTACCAGAAAATGCAGGTGTGACTGCCTGTCTCTTGCCACGTGTCTCATCTTGCTCTGGTCTCACTCTGCATTTGCATTTCTGCCCAGGGAATTTGGAACAAAAACAACCCCTTCCACTGGAGACTGTATCGCGGTAATCCTCCTGCTGCCTATTGATCGTGAGAAACCAGTAACTCTAATTAATTGAAAGGAGAAAGAAGGTTTGCACTAGAAGCCCCCATCCCTTTGCTACCTTGTGTCTGTGCACTGATGCCTCTGGGACGGTTGCTATCTATGCTGGATAATTGCACAAACCACCCCGTGCTCTGACTTTGGGTCTGGAGGTGAAAAGGAGCCCCGGCTGGCGAGGGGGAGGAGCTGGGTGTATTTGCTGTGCTCCTGCAAGGATTTGCCCGTGTGGCCGGAGGGAGCTGCTGGCCTGCAGGAGAGGGACGGCAGAGCCTTTGTACACTGTGGGAGAGAATCTGAAATTAAAAACTAAGGAGTGAGACTGATTAAAGACCACAGAGCTCTGAGAAGAGGCAGCTGAGGACTTCTTACTCCTAATGGCCTTCTTTTGTATGTTGAAGAGAAGCTTAATCTAAGGCTCCAGCGTTGCTTATTGACACGTGCTGCAGGCAGAGCCAGTAAATGGGAGCAGGATTACCTCAAGGCTTGGTTCAAAGTCAGGGTCCAGCCTGTCTGGGAAGGACTAGGGGCCTGCTCCCCTACAAAGTCCTGCTTCCTTGAGCACAGAAGGAGGTGGTGGAAGAGGATGGGATGGCGAGTATTTACACTGTTCAGCCCAACACCTGGCCCATACTCTCTAGGTTTCCTCCTGAGAGAGGAATGTATTGCCTGAGCACATCTGTAACGAAGCATGGCTGAGAACCCGCCTTTCCCAAAGTGTTTGGCACAGCCCGGAGCAGTGGTGGTTTGTAGGGGTGAGGGTTGGCTGCGGGAGGGTGCTCTGAGCTGATGTTCAGCCTGGAGAATTGCTAGCACAGGACAACATGAATAACATGGAGCCATGAAACCTAGCACCTGACTTGCAGGCTCCAGCCCTTCTTTCAAAGGGAAGAGGTCTGGCCTGCTTGCAGAGTCAGCTTCCACATTTGTACATGATGAGCTTGTGGGATTGTTTTGGTTTTTACACACTGAAGGCCACGGGTGGAGACATCTGTACTCCTTCTGGAAGCTTGCTTGCTTAGAGACTGAATAAAAGCAAAGGATGGACTTTAAGGCTTGGTGTCTGTTGCCCCAGGCCGCATGTTTTCAAGGCAGTGTTGGTGCCCAGACCTCTGCAGATCCATCGTCTGGCTGGCACAAAAGTAGAGTAGACCTTCTTCCCTATAGAGAAACCTACAGACACATACTGGAGCTAATAAATGGAGATCCTAATAGTTGCCTGGCTACCTTCCTTGATAAATAGCAATCCAGACAGCTGATGGATTTGGGTTGTGTGTAGATAAAAAACTATGGAAGGACAGATGGCCAGGTGGACAGATAGATGGATGAATGGTTTGTTCTAAAAAGTTGAGCTGAATAAATCCAGAGAGGTGGACAGGTGGATGCTGTGGTGGGGAGGATGGGACTGCAGAGGCAGACCTGCAGGGCTAGCTTGGCCAAGGGCAGGTGGATCTGGCACCTCCTGACCCCACAGGTCCCCGTGGTGCTTCTGGTCAGAAGCCTTCGTGCATGAAGTCCACCCCCAGGTCCCTGCCCCAGCGATGGCTCTCTGCTGCCAAGGATTGCTTTTCCTTGTTTTTAGGGTCTTCTGTTTTTATTCTTTCCTTTCTGCTCCTAAGCTCTCATCAGCACGAACAGTCCCATTAGGACAAGCAGACTGGACCAAGAGTGCAGGCATTTTCTGTCCCTTGGCGAGAGCCCTCCTGGGAGCACCACCTCCCTCACTCCATCCCTCTTTGCTTGGTTTCCAAGGGCCTAGAGGGAGGATGAGTCATGGCTTCTAGAGGCAGCCTTCCTCATGAGAGGCTCCCTGGTCCAAATGGGCTCTCTCTATAGAAAGCCCCCTGCACATTTACTGAGTCTCAGCTCCACAGTGCTCCTGTCCCCTTCATCACCCAGGGGCTGAACCCCCCCTGAAGGCTTGTCACCTGTAACGGACCCTGCGGACACTCCCCCTGGACTTCCACACTCCATCAGTCCCTCAACACCTGTGCTAAGGAGCACAAAACCAACCTCTTTCTCCCTGGATAGTGGTGGCAAACCCTGGGTAAGGTGGCTCCCAAAAACTTGGTGACAGGGGAACTTGTGCACCAGCAAACACGGGGATTGTTTTGGATTCCCAAAAGATCTTCATAGCCCATAGTGCTGTGTGTCCAGCAAGAGAACTTGCTGTTGGCTGTGTGAAGCAGGTGCTGGGTGTTGGAGATGTGCACATGTGGAGATGCATCTATACGCTGGGATCGTGAGTAACCTGAGCAGCTCGCGGCATAAAATCACTCCTCCGGGAAAGGGGCAGCCATGCTCCTGGGGGCTCAGAGCACAGCCCCCTATACAGACCAGGCAGAAACAAGCAGCTTGCCCAACACCGTATGCCAAAAAGGGAACAAATCCCCGCAGTCCAGTTTTCTCCCAGCCTGGGTCCTCCAGCTGGTCTGGCAGAGGGGCTGCACAGAAAGCACAGGGGACACTGTTGCACACTGTGCATCTGCACGGCGCTAACACCCTCCCAGAAGCGCTCTGGCCCACGCTGCAAAGGGGCTGCAGCCACGCGCCGTGAGCGCTTTGCTCCCACCATTTCTCACAGCTCTTGTTCTGCTGCCAGCCAGCCTCCGCAGACCTGGAAGCCTTCTTCCCTCTGCCTTCTCCTCCTCTCCTCCCGCTTCCCAGGTTTGAAGAGAGAGCTCAGCCGGGGCTCTCTGTGCCAGAAACAAGCACAAGAAAATGAGAATGGATGGTTCCTGCTCCCAGCCAGGCTGTCTGCTAGGGAAGCTTTAGCTTTATCTACAGAGCCAGGCTCTCCTGGGGCCAGTTCCAGGACCTGCCTTGGGCAGGAGAAGGTGCCGGTGCTGTTCTGGATCCCTTTGCTCTCTCTCCAGAGTGGTTGTTTTCCTTCCAAGCAGCACTGCAGCACTCGAATAAGAAGGGATTTGCAATGCAGAGAAAAACCTCCCACCCGCCACTCAGCAGCGTGTGGGCTGAGAGCAGAGCTGGGAGCAGCTGTGCACTTTGCTTTAACTGCTTGGGCTCAACAGTCCTCCTGCTCGTGTCCTCTGGGCTCGGCTGCCTTACAGCATGTTCTGGGTCAGTTCCTGGCTCTGGGACCCTGAGCCTGCCGGGTGGACTTATGACACCCCTCCTGGGACCCTCTGAGGCAGTGTGCCCTGGAGGGTGGAGCGCTGTCCAGGGACCACGGAGGTGATGATGCTCTGCTCTCAGCTGGTTTGGAGCTTGCTGCCTCCTTGCAACATGCTTTATTTTCCCAGTCCGCTGAGCAGGAACAGGACTGCTGGCTTCACTCGGTGCCTTCCGTGGAGTCCTGGGCATGAAAAGCACTATAGAGGGGGTAGACAGTGAGATTTTTCTGTCTGTGATCCAGCAGATCGGTGTGTCACTAGAGAAAGTGGGTGGATGCTTTGGCAATGGAGAGAGGGCCTGGAGGACTCAGAGGTGTCGCAGGTCAGTCCTGCACCAGAAGGGAGGACACCGCTCCTGGTCCCTCAGGTCTGGGCATACTTTGCTTTCTTGCTGGGAAAATGAGGATGGCTGGTGGAGGCTGGTTTTGAAGGGACAGTGTGTGCCTGGTCTTGGCTGTCCCCTACACTGCGCTGGTAGAAATTCAAGCAAGCTGGGAGGGAGCGCCATCCCCAGATTTGGAAACCAGTGCTGACCACACGTCCTCTCCTGGGAAGCCACCATGCTCTCTGCTCCCTGGGGAAACTTTAGTGTTACCTACAGAGAGAAGGAAAGCCCCTGCCAGGCACAGAGTAGCTATTTGTGCCCTTCTCAGTCTCTCAGTGGGGCAGGAAAGGTTTGGGTGATCCCAAGGCCATCCCTTCATTGGGGCTGTCATGAGGGACATCGCAGTGCTGCTGCTTTGCACTTTGGGCTGCTGACCCTGCCTCCAGCCTGGAAAAAGTGGTGTAGTGGCTTGGCTCCACGTGCCCCGAGCCCAGGTGGGACAGGCATCACTTCTGCAGCGCTGACTAACGAGCCCCAGAGCATATCCCAATCTCCCCTCCCACCTTCATTCCCCCGATACCCAGCTGAATGCAGGGCCTGAATCCCATCTCTGGGCAGTGGGAGCAGAGGGAGCACTTCTCTTTCCCGAGCTATCACACTGCACTGTCACCTTGAAGAGTCAGGGCGTTGCCTGCAAGGGACCCACTGCTGGCAGCTGGGAGCACTGGAGTCCCAGCTGCTGAAGACACTGAAGGAAGCAAGCCATACCATGAAGCCCAGGGGGTTTGTCTTCCAGAAGCTAAAGGGGCTTTCACTGCTCCCCTCTTGGTTTGCAAATGGCTGCTGGGTTGCTTTTGCCCCTCCATGCTGGGCTGTGCTGGGTTTCTGGGTGAGCTGGGAAGAGGGCAGCTCAGGATGCGGTGGCTCAGCGCAGCGGGGTCTGCGTGGCTGCGATTAGGGGGATGCTGTCCAGCCTCTTGGCAGGGGGATGGTTCCTCCATGAGTTAGGCTCTGCCCTGAACAGGCAGGTGCTGCACTGGAGACAGGAGAGGAGAGGAGATGGTCTGAGATCATTGCTTTTTGCCAGAGTAAAAGGGAGAAGGAAACTCTGCCCCCTCCCCAGGGTAGGGTTGCAGGAGGGGAGGAATTGGTCTGGCTTGCAAGGGGAGGCAGGAGACCCCCCAGCCTCTTGAGAGCTGGGACCACCTGGGACCTCACTGGAGGGATGTGTTTTCTTGCTTAGAGCACAACTGTCAATGGAAAAGTCTCCCCACAGACTTCAGTGCTCAGAAACACTGTGGGCTGGGACATTTTGGGGAAGAATTTTAGCTGCAGCAAAGAAATTTGGCAGCTTGGAAGCAATCTAATCATCCTCCTCCCATATGCTTGGTTCTATTTAAAAGGGAGCATGTACCCGATTCCTTCCGACCAGCACGGTGACATTTCCAGAGTGCATTTGGAAATAAATTTGGCATCCGCTGTCAAAATCTCAGATTGAGCCCAGTGCGGCTAATTTGGGCTCTGAATGCCTTTGCCTCTGCAGAGCACCTTTCCCTGCTGACAGATTCTAAAGGCAGCAATGGCAGAGTTTGCTTCCTGCGGCCGGGGTGGTGCAGGCACCGGCTGGGCTTCAAGGGCTGAAGGGCACGAGCGATTTGGTTACTGGCTGATGGCTCAAGCCCCTTTTCAATAACTGCTAAAGCTGAGGAGGCCATTCCCAGACGGGTGGTAGCTGTGTGCCTGGCTCTCCCGCGCTGCTCTCTTCCCAGCACAGCGGCAGAAAGAGCTGCGGATGCTTGGGTTCGTCCTGCCAGCCTCGCGGGAGAGATAGGGCAGTCTCCTTCCCCCTGCTCACTAACAGAACTGTCCTCCAAACTCTCTGCTCTCCAGAAACCTCTCTGAAAATAGTCCTGCCTCCTCCCATCCAGCGCCCTGCCCAGTGCAGAACTGATAGGATGTGGAGGGGCATTTGGGGTCTTTCTCACCTTCCTCTCCCATTACACACCAACTGCCTGAAGGTCTGAGCTGATGCCCCACCGGGGTGGGAGCAACGTCACGCACAGCAGCACTGCCCTGCACTGTGCTGGGTGCTGGGTGCAGGCGTAACGAAGCCCATCTCCAGCTGTCCACAGGTAAAAACTGGTGGGAAAGCGGGTGTTGCTTATACCTCCCTGGTGGGAATGCGCATCAGGTACCCGGGCAGGCTGGCGGGCCTGTCTCCATCCTGCAGACGCGTCTCTGCTCTCCCCAAGATAGGTGAGTGTGGCTCTTCAAGTCCTGGTCTTTGTCCTCTGCCTGCAGCCGCCCCTTGCTGCCTTGGCTTGAGGCCGCGGGTAGATGGAGCCCAGCTGGTGCTCCCGAGGGGAGCGCGGGGCTCTGGGGCTGCGCTGCACCCCTGGTGAATGTCACTGACGGTGACGGAAAGGGGCAGGCCAGGCGGGAGGGAGGATCTTGGCTTGAGGCCGCGGGTGAGATGGAGACCAGCTGGTGCTCCCGAGGGGAGCGCGGGGCTCTGGGGCTGCGCTGCACCCCTGGTGAATGTCACTGACGGTGACGGAAAGGGGCAGGCCAGGCGGGAGGGAGGATGCTTGGAGGGGAGCGTTACTAGGATGCTGCACACACACAAGGTTCGGTGTCATGTCAGCCTGTCTCAGTGTGCGAGGTTGGGGTAGATGGACTGTATCTACAAATGAGACCAGGTGCCACATCTCTGACCAGGAGCTGTTCCCTCCCCTCACCCAGAATCTCCATTCAATTCCCGCTTGGTCCCCCTGGCCCCACCAAGCCCTGCCCTGCCCTGCCCATGGCTCTGACCCGAACTGCTGCAGGCTGCGGGTGCGCAGAGGCGCGAGGGCACGCGGCCACCCATCCAAGGGGACAGCCTTCCTCCCTTCCTCTTCCTTCCCACTGGTTTTGGTCTCCCTCAGTGTTGCAAAAGGACATTGGGGTGAGGGTGGAAGAGTAAAGCGGGTCAAAAGCATATGGTCAGACTAGTATTTTATCTCTGCCTCCTGGCTATGTGTTCCTTCTCTGCCTATGCCATTAGCTTCGTTAGCACCTCTGGAGTGGTGGATTAAATCCAGTGAGCTGTGCAATGAACATTATTGCTTGAGTCAGTTTTAAGGATTATGGTGAATTATGTAGATCAGAATCAGACAGCAATCCGGGCATGGCCCGATGTCTCGAGGGGGTGACAGGGCTGTAGCTTTGCCATTCAGGAGGTTTGCTGTGATCTAATTAGATGTTCAAACAGACCCTCCTGGCCACAGCGCTGCAAAAGCCTGCCCGCATTTACCACTCCCCTCTCTGCGCTCAACTTTGCTCAATCTCTGTAAACAGCAAGGTCTGGGCTAGGCTGGGGGACAGAAAGGAGCAGGATATTGTGACTAGTGCCCAGCTGGCAGAGAGTCCTGGAGCCATGGAGGGAGCGAGGGAAGGAAATAAAGGTAGGAAATTAACAGATCCCTCTTGGCCCCAGGTAGGAGGTGGGCCCTGATGTCTCCCTCTGCCCAGGCTGAGCAATGGGGGGTTGCAGGGACGTGCCTGGGTGCAGGCTGCACCTCTGCTCCCCACTGTGCAGTGCCATGCAGCCGGCCGACTGGGCAGGGGCAATGCGCTGCTGCAGACACGCAGCTGTGCATCGCTCCCACCGGACTGGGAGCAGCACTCCCTGCTCTCGCGTGTGAGCTTTCACTGGGGCAGAGGAGGACCCGCGGGTGAAAAAAGCAGGATCCCTCATTGCAGGGAAGAGGTGGAGCTTCTTCCATGGTCCTGATCTAGATCCGCTGACCGGCGCAGTCCTTCTGGGCCACCTTGGTCCAGTTCAGACATGCCGTCTGCTGTCTGCACCTCTCACTTCCCACTGACCAGGGCAGACATACATGGTATTTTTTCCCTGGCTCTCTCCTTGAGCCTGTTTGCTTCTCCATTGCTCTGCAGTGACATGAAGCGCGCTGTGCACTGGCAGTAAAAGCCCAGAAGACGCCCGACTCCCAGCAGTGCCCTGACTGCAGTCCCATGGTCCTGGGGGCAGGTGAGCACCCTGTGCTGAGCCTTGGGGAGGGCTCACCGGTGGCCAGCACCCTCTTGCCAGCACCCTGGGCGTGCTCAGTGCAGAGGAGTCCGGGAGGTGGGATGAAAGGCTCTTGCCAGGGCTGGAGCGGCAGCACGTAGCCAGTGCCGCTGAGCCAAATGCCAGGGTGGGCTGGAAGGGGGAGGTTTCTGATTTTGGCCAATTTCGGGTTTCCCTGGCTGAGGTGAGCATCACGCTGGCCTCCTGCCTGGCACACCAAAGGGCTCCTGCCTCTGCCTCAGGACAGGCTTGAGATCAGCTTAAAACATTCTTGATCCAGGAGACATCTGGGCAGAGCCCTGTCCTGCTCCTCCAGGCTGATGTCTGCTGGGGAAGCCTGGGCAGTCTGCCCTGGAGAAGGATATTGTCTGGGCCTTTGGCCTCCCTGGAAGGGCTCCTCTGGCTGCCTTGGCCCTTCCTTGGGTCTAACACCTTTCTTATGCAGCATTTCTGTCTCCGCTGTAGTAAGGTGGAACACCTCCAAGCGCTCTGCTGCTGTACAGGTCTACCTCACTACCACCAATGTGGTTCTGCCTGCCTGCTGCTCCCCCTGCCCTCTCACCCTGCACACCCAGCTCCTGACGGTTGTCACTGTGCCTGTTCCACCACGCATGGCCCCGATCTCCCACGGCCTGCCCTGGCTGAGCAGCAAACACCCACGGCCCCTCAGACCAGCCCCCTGCACCCTCCAGGACAGCAAAAGGGTTTGCAGGTCACCTGTGATCACTAGCTCCCCTCTCTTTTCTTAGTTTAACTGAAAGAGCTAAAATCAAAGTGTGGGAGAAGTAATAAAGGAAAGTAATGTGGCTCTGGAGAATGAGGTGGCAAAGCCTTTGTGGGCTACCCAGGAAAACGTTGTTGGTCCAGCTTTGGGTTCAGCCACTGATGATCCCCGGGTGTAGATCAGGCTCCAGACCGAAAGGTACCTCATTTTCCCATGCCAGCTTACACCCTCTGGAGCAACCTTTGAAAAGCCTCCACTCATTCGGTCGAGTCTGTGAGCCTTTAAACAGCCCTCGGAGAAATGTCCTGAATGGGTCCGGTTTCATTTTGGCAGCGGGGTGTGAGCCTGTGCTCCGGCTGGTGCTTCTGCCCGTGGCTCTCTGTCCCCAGAGGAGCTCTGCTCGGGCTGGAGAGCAAGGGCAGTACGGGGAAACAGTTCTGAATCGTGAAACCGAAGGTGTCTGAGGATGGCCCAGGAAAATGTACAGTCGCATAATGTTCACAGCCCACTTTATCCACTGCTTTGCTAGAATAGATCCATCAGGATTAAATGAAGTGACGCTTGGCCTGGTATCTCTTTGTTGTTGCTGTTGTTCTTTTTAGCATCAGGCTATAAATTGTCTGCCTTGCCCAGCTGTTGAAATGCTCTCCCCCTTCCCTGCCTGCTGGAAATAGAGTCAGCTGTTGTTTAGCGGTACACAGAATACACTACCTCAGCAGCACCTCCCGTCCCAGGGTTTCAAAGGCCATCCGGGGATGAGGGAAGTGAGCGTGACAGTCCTCCTGCAAGCCAGTTCAGCACGGCAAAAGGGAAATCGAGGCACGCTGAGAAAAGTGTGAATAGCTGAGACTGACTCAGGGTCACACAACTAGTGGCATCCACCCATGGGAAGGACACTGGCCGCCTCTCTGCCAGCCCTGGGTGCTGGACACCAGGCTTCCTCTGCCTTGCTGGGTTGCCGCACTTAAGAGGTGTCATGAATTTAACCTCTCTCTTCCCCCTGTGAGAAGGGGGTGCGTGCAGGTGGACAACACTGCCAGCTCTCAGCCTCCCAAACCTGCTCTCTTCTGGGACTGTGGTGGTCCCACTTGCACCCCAGGCAAAGTAGTGCTCTGCGAGTGGCTGGAAGCACGGAGCCAGGGAAGCCGAACGCCCTCCTGCGCTGCCCTTACTCTGCCTCCTGTCCCAGTGGTGAGGCCAGGATAGCCGAGACTGCAAGCAAGTCTTGTAACGTTGTGTCAGAAAATAAGGAAGGTGAATCCTGCGAGGCAGGTCCGTAGCAGTGAACAGAGTGCTTCCTGACTTGCTGGGACTGCCCGAGCTGAGCATCCCTTCAAATCCCTCACCTCGGTAAGGATCCTGCCAGATGTCTGCACCACGGATGCAACACAGTAGAGGAGGAGCTGGTGGTTCATAGTCATTGAGCTGTAGTCGTTGAGAAGATGTAGGGAGAATCCATACGGAGACCATCACATAAAGTCTCAGATGGGGAAGGGGTTAGTCTAGCCCAGAATGACTTTGGTTTCAGCTGTAGCAGTGCTGGGCATGGGTCTGTTCCCAATTAGTGGGAACAGTCGTTGGTATGAACCAGGATAACTTCAGCATGGAGCATCTCTGCTCCTGGGCCAATACCCGTTCCTGCTTCAAGCCCATCAGGGCTGAAGTACCTTCCAGGCACAAAACGCCCCGGGTCCCCTCCAGCCCGAGGTCAGTAGGGAGGAGGGCTGGCTTGGACAGACGCTGGTGGCTGCCCAGCAGCACCTCTGGCACCTCCAGTGGGAATCACCCACCTTCCTGGCATAAAAGAAAAGAGGGGAGGGCAAAATCTGGGATGGGCACACACCAAAACAGGAAAGGTCTGGCTAGCCTGAGTTATTTAAAAGGCCTGTGAACAAATGGGTGACAGATGTAGTCTCCATGACAACCCACAGCTGGCTGGGCAGGAATTAAAGGGCACCGTGCTTCAATGGAGTGTCAGCATCTCAGATTCATCTCCTCCTAGTAACTTGGGTAATTACAGATGCACTTGAAAATGTGCAGATCCAAACATGTTCTTTTTTTAAGCCTTTTGGAGATAAGCAAATACGAGGACAATCATCCAAAAGGCTTATCTTCTGCTAGAGCTCCTGCCTCCCAGCGGTGTGCCTCCGTGGTCGTTCCCCGGGCATTGGGGGTGGTGGATGTGAATGGTGAAACCTCGTCTGTTTGTTCTCTAGGCAGCTCGCTGGAGGAGGAGAGCCGCCGGTGCCAGCACACACGACTTTTGTGTTTGGTAAACTGGTGGTTTGCAAAGAATGCTCTGGGCTGCAAGCCAAGCAAATTAGCTGTAATAGGTAGAGAGCAATTAATGGCAGGTTTAACTGAACACCATCTCACAAACACTCTGCCCCAAGACGTGGGCTTCCCTGACAGTAAGGACCCAAGTCTGAGGGATTCCTTACATCAGGGAGGTTCGTTACTAACCAGCTGCTCGGCTCTAAACGAGGGCAGCTGAAAGCAGAATCTGCTCCATTAAAATTAGTGAAGGGACTTCATCAATGTAAGGAAGAAACAAATGGAGACCAGCCTCTCCTCTGAAAAAATCTTTTGCCTGTTATTACTATAATAAGTCTCCAAGTCATGTGTCTGAAAGGGCTGAAGGGAAAAATCTATTTTTCTCCCTGTTTTTTTAGTCTGCTGCCTGTGCGACAGTCGCTCTGCAGTCACTGTGCTGGGTTCTGCGTAGAGGTAGCCAGTTTTTCCTGTTGTTTGTGTGGGTTTTTCACATGGCAACGGCAGAGAGAAAATCTTTTTTTGTAGAACAAGAAGAAGAAGAAGAAGCAAATGTGATTGTAAAAAGCAACTCAAATTTGCAAGGAAGAGAGGGGAAAGGGGCAGGAACACAGACATCAATGTACCTCACTCCTTTCTCCATTTTGGGACCACTGTGGTTGTTGTGCTCTTCTCAAACAGCCAGGTCCGGGGATGTCATCTTCATCGTCTGCTCCAAGGACAAGCAGAGACCAAAAAGAGACCCCAGCCTGGGGCTGCCTGGGTGGGTTTCCTAATGGCCAAGGCAGAAGCAGGTCAGCCTGAGGCTGAAATTTTGCAGGGGGGCTCTGGGCATGCTGTGCTAGAAAGGATTAAGGGTTTGGATGCCTTGCTCCCCAGGCACCCTTTGGAAAGCTGAGATAGCAAAGGGAACGGGAGAGATCTGGCTCTGCCTGGCCACGAGAGCCGTGCGGGAGC
Source organism: Fulmarus glacialis (assembly GCF_000690835.1). Classification (NCBI taxonomy): domain Eukaryota; kingdom Metazoa; phylum Chordata; class Aves; order Procellariiformes; family Procellariidae; genus Fulmarus; species Fulmarus glacialis. The sequence goes on from NW_009212427.1 coordinate 21,992, forward strand.
TCTGTGCTGTCGGGCGAGTGCCCTGAGCCAGTGGGAAAAGTGCCTGCGCTAATACGCCAGTGCTAACGCAGCTCCGGTGTGCTGGGCCACCGGCTGGTGTCTGCAGGGCACGGTGCCACCCCGGCCCCCCACGCACTGCAGCCATGCCCGTCCCGTGTAAGGGCCATGAACGTCTCCCTTGCTGCTTGTACCAGGCTGCTCCTTCCCCGTCCTCCTTGCTCCGGCCCTGGCCATGGCTGGAAACCACGTGCAGGCTCCAGGCACGCCGTTCTGCTCTCTGCCCACCAGGCTGTAACAGCCCGCCGTGCTCCCTTGGGAAACTGTTCCCTTCCTCGGTCCATCACATCACTCCCACGGCTGGGGCATGCGTCACTTTTTTTCCCCTTCTTCATACAACTGCCCTTTAGTTATTTATATAGTGTTATCATGTTCCCCCTCAGGCATCATCTTTCTAGGCTATACAAATTAAATTCCCTTAGTCTCTGCCCATAAGTCATCCTCTCCAGTCCTTGTATCAATTTGGCTGCTGTGCTCAGGGTGTTTTTTTTCCTTTTCTGTGTGCGATGTCTCTCTCCCTGCAAAAGCCACACTGGGTATTGTAGGGCACATTTACTACCACAGCGTAAAAATAGGATTAGGACCTGTTTTGTCCAGTGAAGGATTGTTCCGGGCTCACACCTGCAAACAAGCTGCCTTTCAGCGGGTTGGCAGCTCGGTGCCGCGTCCCTACCCAGGCGCTTCCGACTCTCCGGTCCATGATTGCTCTGTAGCTAACCGTGTGCTCACCTCTCCCCACACTGCCTGTCCTCCTTCCCGGCTGGGAGGGTCTTGGTGCGAACCCTGAGTGCCAGTCTTGGTGTGCACCCGTCAGGAAATCCTGCCTGGATCTCTCTGGATGCCCTCTTGGCTCAGGGTGGCCGCCAGATGCTCTTCTGTGCCCCTGGCTCGTGGTAGCTCCTCATCCGAGCACTCACCCAGCTTGCCTGCTTGGTGCCCCCACTGCAGGCAGCTGGGCAGCGCCTGGCGCCCCGTGAACGTCCCACCTTGGGCACAGCGGAGGCTTCTCCATTCTGCCGGACACACCTGGCTTGGTGACCCGGGGCGCAATTTGGGGAGCGCGGGGGAAGGTGGGATGGTCGGCCTTATAGCTACAATTTCTGATCAGCCGTTTGCTTGCAAGCACTTGGGGAAAGCAGCTTGCAGGAGACATGATTGCGAGAGGCAAACAGAGCATTTGTTTGTCCTTAGCCTGTCAATGAATCCGTCACTAGAAATGACCGTGATTAAATACTTGCGCTACCTCAGACACCTGCAATCCCGCAGCCACGGTGGCAGCGCTTGGTGCTGTTTTCTTCTGCAGACACTTGGCTGGGGCAGAACGGACAGGGAGGAAAACATGTTAACATCACCTACCCTCTGCAGTGTGACAGAGGCCACTAAGTGCTTGACAGAGGATAAACTCATTCACACAGCAGTTACATTCTATTTTATTTATATTTTCCCCTGGAAAACTAGATTTCATCTCCAGCTGTTGCTGCTTTTTTACATTCAATATAAAGCTAACTGAGTAATGTGTGCTAATGGAGTGCCCCGAAGCAATGCTGGCAGGGTTTTTATGCCTGCCTAGCAGAGAACCTGTCTCCACCTCTACCCGTCTGCCATGGTGACCACATGTGGTCGCAGAGTGACCTCTTGGGAGAAACTGTTGTAAATTAGGGAGTTCCTGTCAACTAAAAGGGTTTCTGTAATTCCTGCCACCATGTTTGGGGTTTGTCCTTATACTTTATCAGGCTGTCTATTCTTCCAGATCTAGTCCTGGGGGGCAGATGGCTTGCTGGGGTGCAGCGAGCTGCCTTGGGGCTCAGGGCGTTGTTATGGAGAGAAGGAGGACGAGCTCTGCCGTGCCTCCAGCTGGTGGCTTGCAGCCACTGTGTTGTAATCCTTCCTCCTGAAGGATTTTGTTCTTCTCCATTGATCTCTCCCTTGTTCTTCTCCTGACCTCACCTCTCCCTCCGAATGCCAGCTTGGGCTTCTCTCCTGGTTGTTGTCTGCAGGATGTCTTCTGGGGTGTTGGTGTCTGAGATCTGCATAAGGATTGGGGAGGATCGCTCCATCCTTTAATATCCTTCATGCCTCCCTTCGCCCATGTTGCTTACGCACGGATGCTGCAAGCTACAGTCGCTCCCCGGGGCAGCAAGGCAAGAGGAGGTCGTATGGCTTCAGCACGACCTGAAGTAGGAGTCTGAAAAGTAGGAGTCTCAGCTTCACGCTGTCAAGCTCTGGTTGGGAGCCACCCTCCTGTTCTGAGGATCCCGCAGCTCCCAGGGAGTAGGGAGGCCTCACCCGGCACTCAGTCCCCATCACACCCTCTGTTTCGGTGCCAGTGCTCTGAAAAGGCTCAGATTGCCCATCTCCAAGCCCCCATGGTCCTGCCCGCACCTCCTCAGCTGCAGCCTGGCAGGGACATCTGTGGACCACACAGCCCGGTGGAAGGGGCTGGTTTCCACTGCCCAAGCACTGAGCACCCGGCGGTGCCCTGGGCTCCCACCGCCGTCCCTCCCCATCGCACCGTGCCCCTTCAGCCTTCGCCAGCCGTCGGTGTGCTCGGGCGTTCAGAGAGTCACTTGAAACGCCACCATGTTACAGTCTCTCTTTCATCCCTGGCATCTCCATATGTTTCATCTTGGAAGGTTTGATATTAAAAAGCATCTCATGAGACGTGATGAGAGGATTATAGAGGTCGAGTTAATAATTCATTTCACTTCGCAGCTGGGTGGGGTGAGCTGCCTAAACAGGTGGGGACCCGTGAGTGACAACATACAGACCAACTTGTATGGCTTGAAGAGTTTTTCTAGGCATTAAAGTTAATTAAGTGCTAATTAACTGAAACGCTCTGAAGTATCCTTGTCATAGCAACCGTGTGTATCAGAGCCTGACTGATTTATATTCACGTAAGTTCACAGTTTACATCAAGGCAGTCTGCTTTATGGATTCACTGCAGTTTCGTGTTGTGTATCTAACCTGCCTGCAGGCCGATGGATCGGATAGGAGTGTGGCCCCGATTCAGGAAGGGAATCAAGTGTGTTTATAATCGCAGAGCTGTGTTGAGCTGAGTGGAAATGAAGCACGTGCATGGGAGTGGGCCACATGCCCACCACGGCCAGTAAAGCACGTGTAGGGTCCCAGGGAGCCCTGCAGGACCTGCCCCAGGTCTCTCCTCCAAGACACCAAGGACACCACGTCTCCCATCGGTGCCTCTTGCATAAGCCAGCACTGACCCCCGGGCCCAGCGCCGTGTTTGATGGTGAAGCAGGTCCGAGTGCCGCCGGTGGGAAAGGCGCAGCAGTCACGGTCCGGGCAGCGGGTGCCTGCCGGCCACACAGCCCTGCCTCGCTCTTGCACAGTGGCATCCTGCATATTTGGGACTGCTTGAACCCTTGTGCTTTCATCCTCTTTTCCCTTGAAGGGGAAAATCTCCTCTTTTAAATCTGCCGCAACAGCAGCCTGAATCTTTGCTCTGCCTCGGTGCTTCTCTGACTTCCATTCGCCATCTGGTCACATTGAATTTGACGGGTTCTTTTGATGTCTCTGTTTAATTCAGTCAGGTGATGCCAGAGGGGCTTTCTGCCTGCCGGAAAGCAAAGAGTTACCTCTTTAATGTCTGTGTAAGCCTTTCGGAAGAGTGGAGTTGGGGAGATTAATCCTGAAATGAAAAACCCGCTTTTTGCATTGACAAGGTTGGCTGAAAAAGGAAACCATTAAATTATTGGAAAGGCAGCCACTCTGGGGAAGGCAGAGAATTGGGGTAGCACATGTGGGTTTGGAAAGCTAAGAGCTGGTGCAGGAACAGAGGACAGCAAGGAGGAGATATGATATGTTTTACAACTCATCGGATTGAAGTAGGGCTGCCGGGTTATTCCTGCCATGCCAGACCTGAATCCAGCTCTCTGGATTTCAAGGTTGTGGTTCAACCTCTCTAGATTTCTTTCCCTGGCACTTGTGAGTTTCTGCACCAGGGATAAGAGCAAAGCGAAATCTTGTTTCCCAAGCTCTTGCGAAGCTGTCAGCATCAACAGGAAAAGCACAGCATAAGAGCAAGGAGCAGAAGCCTGGATAGCTCAGGTCCCTCCCATGCTGAGTGCTAAAACATACAGGCAGGGCAAACTGAACCCAGGGTGTCTGCAGGGTACAGCCTGGCAAATATAACATTGACAAAACTGCTGCCTGAAGGGAAAATCCCTGAGCGGGACAATTGGCCTCCATCCCTTTGAACAGCACAATTTAACCATCCTTTGCTTTTATTCAGACATAAAGCATCACTTTAAAAAGCGAGAGAGCAAGAGCGCATATTGCTATGCATGCATGAGAGAGAAAGAACAGGTTTTCTGCAAGACTGGCAAAGGATAATTAGCAGTTTAGCCATCATAATCTGATATGTGCCCCCCCCAGCTTCTCCCCTGGTGTGTACAGTTGCCGTGGGTGCGCTTTGCTCGTCTCTTCGCCATGTAGGCATGGGCTTTGTTTTCTAGTTGTCTGGAGGAAGTTCCTCTGTCCTGGGTGTACATCATCCCGGGCACCCTGTTCGGGAAGGACACTGCCAAGGCAGGGGCCGAGCCAGGCTCAGACTTGGGAAGGAATGAATTTCAGTGGATAATGGGGACTAGGAGAGGGCAGTTTACTGGCCGTCACAAAATGAAGGCTGCAAAGGCTGTGTCCGTGCAAAAAATACAGGGAAGTTAGAGCCATCTACCAGGACGTGCCTCCTTCAAAGGCAGGTATTGAGCAGCTGTGAGGATCTGCATCTCGATCAGGTGGCGGGATCAGAGCTGGAGATGGGCTTTGCAGCTGGGCCTGAATCCCAGACCTGCTGAAGACGGGCATGACCAGTCACTGCCGACCAGCTCCACCTTCTCCCAAGCAGATCCGCCCTCTCTGGTGCCCGTCTGTATCACAGTTGCCAAGTTCTCCTAGGACACGGTGAAAGGGCTGTGTCTGCCGGCAGCACTGCCGGACCTAAGGTGGTTGTGCTGTCAGACTGGGATGGGAGCCTGGTGGCACAGGGGCAGCAGCCCCGGTTGGTCCCTGGGCAACACTGAGGACGCTGGAAAGGGACAGCTCTCCAAAGGTCAGGCTAGCACTGGTCAGAAAAGCCCTTTTAGTTTTCAGAGACAGAAACTCTCCTACACTAATGCCAATTAAATTCTACAGGCATCTAAAAATTTAATCTGAGTTTAATCTCCTTTGCCAAAGCCATGAGTCTCCGATAAATATTTTATTTTCCTCCAAGTAAAGAGGCTTTGGAATAATTAAAGCAAATGATGAGTCCCTTTACTCCACTTGAGCCCCAGCAGAGGCAAGGCCACGGCTCGTCCCCCAGCTCTCGCGCTCCCCGGTGTGCCAAGCCACACAGCAGCCGAGCACCGGCCAGCCAGACACTTGCTGCACTCTGCGTGCCTTATTGAGCAATTTGTGAAAGCTGCCTCTGTAGATAATGAGAGAGTTTTGCTGGTTGCAGCAACATTTGAAGAAGGAAGAGAGGAAGGCAGATGAGAAGGTCACTGCTTGCTCTTTGGAGGGTTCATTTTTCCCTCGGTGAAAGACGTTGCCGCTTTCCTGGTCATTTAGAGATTGTGCTTGCAGTATGATGGCGTGCTGTGTTCGGCATGCTTCGTCGACACTTTCTGCTCTCCTCTGAGTGGGAAATTTTAGACAGCATTTTTTTCAAAACCCATTACAGTTTATGGGAAGTGCAGCAGCAATTAGAGATGCCATAGGTGGGACTTCAGATAGTGAAAGATCTTCCCACCTTGCTAAGGCAGGGAAGAGTTTTCTGTAGACTCATGGCCACGGTTTGTTACCTGATAAATGAGCAACAATAGCTGCAGGAAGATGAATGTGAAGGAAGCAGGCTTTCCAAAGAGGGTGTGTGCAGTCCATGGTGCCTGAGCTTGGTGGAGCCTGGCTGAGTTATAATGGCTTTGTCATGGAGCAAGTGGCTGCACTGAGCAGAGAAATGATATTGTCACGAAATCTCCATAGAGGGAGTCCACAAAAGTCCACTCAGTGCACGGGGAAGGAAAGCATGTCAGCTAGCATAAATCTGCTCACCAGCGAGGAGAGCAGGAGGGCTGACGTGTTTGCGTTGGCAGAGAGCGAGCCAGGAGGGGTCCGGAGGAAACAAACTGGGACGTGAGCATTTCTGCTGTGAAGTCATTCAGCTGGCCTGTGTTTCTGAGGCCCTGGAAGCCTTGTAAGAGCCAGCCCCATCACCCGCTCCGCGGGGGAAACCATCTCCACCAACACCCTCTGTGGCCAGGCAGAGCTGGGCTGGGAAGGCACGGGAGGACGCGGCTCCTGGCATGGCAGGTGGAGCACATCGGAGGAGAGTCAAGCATCTTCCCCTCACCCCACCGTCAGGCTGTTCGTCAGAGGCGGTGAGAGCAGGCTGTCGTGGATGGGTGGACGGCCCCCCGCTGTCACCTCCTCACGCATGGGCCAAACTCAAAGGCAGCTTGGTTGGGAGCCTGCAGACAAACCAGAAACCCTGCCAGCAGTCCCCAGCATCCACCGTGACGTTCCTCTCTCCCCACTTGCCCCATCTCAGCCTCCACCCAGTGATGCCCCCAGAGCTGTCACAGCGCTCGGGGCTGGTGACAGACCCCTAAGACTGGCATCCACTGGCAGGGAGCGAGCCACACAGGCAACCGGGC
>NW_009212427.1:28750-34146 GCF_000690835.1 Fulmarus glacialis
GATTCAGGTCAGTGCAGTGCCGCCTCCGCCCCCCTCCATCCATCGCCGAGACCCTGGTGCCTTGCTCCCCTCTGCCTTGCCCTGCGGGCAGGAAAATTGGCAGGTACGTTAAGCTGTGTGCACTGTTATGGTATTTTTCTTTCCTTGCCACTATTTTTTTTTTTGGCTCTCTAGGATAGTGCTTGTAAAAACAGCCATAAAGAAGTTAAAAAGCAATGTGCTGGCTCAGAGGAGTCATTCAATATCCTTATTAAAGATCCGCAGTACTGGAGCCGTAATAGTACTTGGCACTCAGAGGGCACCTTTCATCTCATGAGTTCAAGTCATTTTACAAGCGCTAATGAATTAAGCTTCATAACAGCCTTGCATGCAGAGCCTCGCAAACGAATTATTCATCTGTTTTCACAATATAGGCATTAAATAATAATAATAAGCTGGTTAATTCTGTCTCTCCTCTGGTCTGAGGATTGTCTCTGGGCTGATATCAATTCCTTCCCATTTATCCAGCGCTAATAGTCAATATTTCTAATGTGCAGGATTAGGTGAGCAGGGTTTTGCCGGAATATTTGACAGTCAGCCTGCGTTTGGGTCAGAGCAGCCATATGGTGGGGCTTCTCCTCTTGGCTCTTCTCTGCTCCAGCCAAGCACTGAGCCTCGGATCCTGCCAAGGGCTGAGTGCTCACCCTGGCCCAGATGAGCTCTTAACCATCTCCTTTCTTACATACATGAGTAGCACAGTTAATGTCTGGGGAAACGCACCTTCCAGCAAATTCAGCATCTTCTGTAAGGTTATTCTGACTGGAGGTTGAGTGATCTGGTGCTTCAGGGAACAGAAACAGGCGGTAAGAGCTGTGCTTATGAAGAGATACAGGAGTAGTACTGAATTGGTTCAAATGCTTAAATTAAGCACATTCAGAAGGATCCTGATTCATCGGGGTTTGGGTGAACAGTCTATTCAGATGTTGCCCTCAGAAAGTTGAGGTTGAATGCAGGATTTCCTGGGGCAGTCCTGAGAGGCGGAGAGGGAATTGGTTTGGTTTGGACCAAAACAGAAAAAGTGGCACTTCTCAACCAAGTAAAAACCAAAAATGCCACTCTGAAGTGTATAATCTAGTGGAAACTGAAGACCCTCATGCCCCTGGGCACTATCTGATCCTCCTGCTTATGCTCATTTTCTTTTAATTTGTGAGTTTTCAATGTTAAAGCCCCAAACCTTGCAGTTTCAAAACGGTGCATTTAATGTTGAAAAGAAATAGAGCAGCTGTTCCAGCACACCTGCCACAAAAGTAGTCATTTAAAAACAATAAAATGCTTTTCAAATGCTCCCCTCCCCCATTTTTGGCCAAAGCTCTTCACCTGGTATTTAACAGAAGCACCTAGATTTAGTCTCTCAACACCAGATGCTCTCCCTTGGTCAGGGCACGCTGTAGAAAGACGTCGCCTTGCCTTTGCCGCAGTGGCGGCACCTTCCCGGAGGCACCTGCAGAGATATTAGGGGGCTGAGAGAGAGGGGGCAGCCGGTGTGTCAGGCAGAAGGTCCTTGTCCCAACTACTGAAGGTTGTGTTGGCTCTGGGATGAGGGAGCTGAAGGCTGAACGCAGGGGGGACGTGACTGGGCATCTCTTACAAGGAAATCTCCCCATCTCTTTCAAAGAAATAACGCTGTCTTGACTCAGTTGTGAGGATTGAGTCACTGGAGACAGCAACAACGGGAAAACTGCCCCAGAAATCCCGAAGCAAGCTGTCCCCTGCCACGTGTCCATGCCAAGCCGGCAGAGAGCCGCTGGGGGAGCCTGGGACTGATGGCACCGGGCACCGAGGCCACGGCACGTCGGTCCCAGCCCCGAGGGCTGTGGCACAGTGGGAAATGTGGAAGCACAAATGGTTGGTATCTGTCCAGGCCCCCGTTCCCTGAAGGTCGTCAGCATTGGTAAATGGGAGCAAAGTCAACACTGGGCCATGCTAAAAACCATCTGCCTGTACTGGAAACTGGGGTGGTTGGGCCACACAGCTGGGGGGTTGCTGAGGCATCTGCTCTTACCTACCGGCACGGGCTGGCCAAGGAGAAGTGTGAATACCTGCCCTTGCAAAGAGGGGCTCATGGAGCTGCTCCAGAGAGAGCAGAGCAGGAACAGGCAACGAGCCATGCCATCTGCAAAGCGACCCAGAGCCACAACAGACCTCTCGCATCCCAGGGGAGGCTCAGGCTGTTTCCCCAAGGCGTCTCGTGCAGTCCCTGGGCTGTAAAGATGGATATGCGGGTGTGCATCTCCGTGCCGCCTGCCTCGTGGTGTCCATGGGGATATGACGCTGAGGCGTCCCTGCTCCATCCCTTGCGGCAAGCACACCGTGGGGACGGGGGTTATCCCAAGAGCAGTAATGGCAACTGTGTGAGGATGCTTGGTGGACAGCCAAGCGCTGACATAGGGTGGCACAGCCAGCCCTCTGCGGCAGTGGGACAGCTCCTTACCGCCAACCAGACCCATGCGGTCCTGCCCTCTGAGGACAACGGAGGTGGTCCCTCCCATCCCTACCTGGGCATCCCCCCTTTCTCCTGGTTTCCGTGGCACGTATTTGGGCGGTAATTGTAAGGATGCTGCTGATGAACTCATTGCTGTATTCATTTGTCTGGGTGCTGAGGTCACCATCTTTACACTGGCAATAATTATAGCAATGAACACACAATAAAATAAATCTCCAGTTGAAGCCCAAGTCTAGAGGGAAAAAATCCCAGGAGCTGTCTCTTTTGCAAGGATGTGAGATAAAGGAACCCTCGCTGCCAGGGATCTGCCATTTTCTCCCTGTGATCTGGAGAATACAAGTGTCTAATGTGCTCCTGAACAGTGTCTGAAAGGAGCGGTACAGCAGGGCTTGAATCAGCCAGGGGTTCACACTGCCAAAACCAGCTGGGAAGCAGATCCCAGAGGAGGGATGGTGTGCCTGCCCCAGAGGTGGGGGTCGGGGGACAGCAGCCCTGCCGGCACCGAAAGCCTTGGCTGCGCCTGGGCGCTGCGGGATTGCTGAGTCAGAAAAATAATAGCACAGAGGAGTCAGAGCGGAGCGGCAGGCAGATATGCCGGAGGGGTTGGCAATTGCTTCCTGCCTCCAGCTCCTAAAGCCTCTTGCTGGGAATCCCAGCTCCCACCAGATCCAAAAACTTTTTTGCTCAGCACATGACCTTGGACAAATGCTCTTTCCTCTGGTGCCTGCTTCCCCACCTGCATCGGGGACAAGGATGCTCCCCCTGTTTTTAATCCTCATCAAGACCTGGAGACGGAGGCACGCAGGGGTTTGCTCCCCCCAGGTGCGGGGCTACCCGCAGGCACGCTGGGGCTGAGCCGGCTGCTCCCTCGGGGCGGCTGTGGGAGGAAGGAGACGTGCGTCCAAGAGCTGGTGTGGGGCCGTGCACGTGGGTACCAGCTTGGGCGCGTGTAGCATCACAGTAGCAGTGCTCTGCTGGCCCGCGGCCACCGCGAGCTGGGGCTGGAGCTGGTGGCTGGGGCAGCTCTGCTCTGCCCCACGGGAGCAAAGGGCAGTGTTTAAGGAGTGCTGGGGAGCCCGCGAATCACGGCTTGATCTTGCCTGATCATTTCCGTGTCACTGACCGGAAATCCAAATTATCTCTGTGCCATTCTGAGCATAAAAAAAAGTGGCTGGGAACTGGGAGCAGAGTGTCAGCGGAGGGATAAGCAGAGGGAAATAGCATAAGATTAATTACAGGAGCAACAACTACGATTGTTGATAAATCAGCCCCTGTTAGGAGAGTACCCGTGGTCCTGTAACTATCTACCATTCTCAAGCTGGGATGAATGAACTAGCTAATTGTTTGCTGTGCTGAAAAGCAATCTTCAGGGAGCAGCACATTACATTAAATGAGTCAGCTCCGTGCTGGCAGGACTATTATCAAATATTATAATATTTAGCTGGACGATTTCTACCCAAGCTCAGTGTCGACAGAGAAGGGTGTTGTTTTCGTCAATGTATAAAGAAAGAAAGACATCAGATACTGTTTGTTTCCTGATGAGCGGAGATCTGGCAAAAAATGGGATCATTTCACTTGTTAGTGCACTTTTGAAATGAGTCATGTGTGTTTCAGTGCTGCTTCCAGAAACTTAATTGAAAGTTCTGGTGTCTGTTGTTGTAAGGGGAGAACCATATGCTATCGAAAGACATGACTTGTTTTTTATAGTCCAGAAAGATTGTAACAGCATCAAATCCCAACTGTTGTGGCAATGCATTCAGAGAGCAGGAATAAATCTACGAGTTTCTACTGTAAGGAGATCAAAACCTTGACAATGACAACAACAAAAAAGGAGAGACTGTTTGTGAAAACACAGCTTCATCGTGCTGTTTGGTAGGGTAGATGCTCATTGCCGACTGATCTACTTAAGGGCAAACGGCTGCAGGGATGTCTCCCCCTCCAGCAGAGGATAGGATGTGTGATACACTCGGGTGTTTGCGAGGTGCTTGTGCTGCTGGCAATCCAGACTGCTGGCCCGTCTTTGAAAATCCTGGTTAATCATCCCATGCCATCCCATTCATCCTTTCTTATTATTATTTGCAAAGCTCTTTTGGCTGGAAAATAAAGTCAGTGAATAACATGCTGGGAAACAAACAAGCCTCGTGATGCCAGTCTCCAGCAGCGTCAGGAGCTGAGCCGTGAATCCGCGGAGCGCGGTGGTGAGAACAGTGCTCCCGAGGTCCTCGTGTAAAAGCTTTCTTGAGAAGAGCTGGAGTCCCTTCGTGATCATCTCATCAAAGACTGCATGCAATTGCACTACGGAGGGCTTGCTAAGACAGCCTCTGCAAAATGATTAAGTGAAAGCAAAAAGCCTGAAACGACAACACTGATGATATAAGTTGCATTGTCTGAGGAGAGCAATGTGGGTAGTTGAGGGTGTTTATGCAGCGTCATCCCAGAGAGACTAAACCCTCTTTCATCTACTGGAGATGCCCACAAGGACATGATCTGCCAAGCACAAGTGTAACAAGCCAGAAGCACCTCAATTTATTTGGCTGTGAAGTTGCAGAGTGTTAGCAGTTGGGTTACTGAGGTTTGCTCTTCGAGTTTAGATGGGATTTCTGTTTGGATAGACTGTTAACAGCGCTGTCGCTTACATGGCAATCCCAACACAGCCCCACATCTCTCCTATGCCTCCTCTACCCCCTATTTCACATTTAGTCCCTTCCTTCTGCAGGTCATCTTCAGCAAAGCACTTAAACAAGTGCATAATTTTAAGTATCTGCATAAACCCCAATACAACAGCACCTGTTTAAAGCAAAATACATGCTTAGTGTTTTGTGTGCTGGGGATGAAAGGGGCTGTTCCACAAGTAGGGGTGTGTGTGCTGGACTGCCACATCCCAGGCAGGAACCGGCTGGGGCAGGAATGGCTT
>NW_009212427.1:34169-51704 GCF_000690835.1 Fulmarus glacialis
AAGGAGAGGGTCCTTCCAAGGTCCTGCTGTAGGCGGGACTACAGAAGATAGGGTGATGAAATAATAACAGCCCTGTCAGAAATGGTAACCTGCAGGAACTCAGCCTTTCCCTAATTCTGCATTTCCCTATTTTATACATATGCCATATGCTACAGTAGCGTATGTCAGAAGATAAATTGCATGTGACAGCATAATATATTATGTATAACTTGAACACGGGCTTCCTATCATTGATAGATTTCTCCTTTCTTTTTATTTCTTTCTCTTTCTTTTCCTCCCTTTGCATGTTTATCAGCCCAGAAAACCTCATTTCCCACAAAGATGGCCAAGACATTTGCAGGGCTATTCATTGAAAATTTATCCAAGGGTCTATGAAAATGAATACAATTAATGGCTAAAATGGGGGAAACTTGGCTGAAGTATTTCAACTTCAAAATAGGGTGATAAAATTGAATGTAAGTTGCTCCTTTCGGTGGGCACAGATGATATCCTCAGGATATTAACCCAATGGAAAGATAAACGAATGCTCAGCACTGCTTTTGTGTCAGGAGGATGTTTCTGAGGGTCCACCAGCCTTGGCACCTGAAGCAAAGGTATTGAGGTCATTTTAGGTACAGTTTACCTGTCACCTTAAAGGGTTCCTGTGAGATCTTATGGGGACAAAAAGGCTGCTGTTATTTCTAGTGCTGTAATGGGAGACCCAACTAGTAGGGAAAAAGTTGGGGGTTTTCTACATTTTTTTTGTCTCAGGCAGAGGAGTAAAATTTCACCTCTGAAAGAACGATCCTGCAAGATGTTGGGTCTCTGTGCTCCATGAATGTGGTGGGGCTTTGGGACCTCCTGGGATGTGCTTAGCAGATTGAATGGTGACCAGAGTAGAGTAAAGGTTCACAAAACCCTGGTGTGACCTAAGGGGGACAGAGCTGTGATCCAGCAGGCTGCTCTCAAGGCCTTAGAAGTTCAGCTGTCTATTAAACCTGCAAATAAAGCAGCTGCTTTGGAAGCCATTCACTCGCTTGCACTGCAGGCGACGTGAATATAGCCTAGACACAATTCAGAGCAAAGAGGCAGGAAGAGCATCTCTCAGAGCACTTACCTCCTGGAGTGGCACTGAGCTACAAAATTTGTTTTCAAGTACTGCAGTGAACTCCCCACAAGCATGAATGGCAGGTCAGGCCAGGACAGGGGTGAGATTGCAGGCTAACACCTCATCCGGAGACCCATCTGCGAGGCTGTGTCCTGGGAGGGGGTGACCAGGCCCATTCTCTCCTCGAGACGGAGGTGGCAGAGGACGAGGCAGTGGGGTGCAAGGTGTCCAGCCTGCATTTGAGCAGGGGGCCTCCGTAGCCTCCCTTGCATCTCATCCAAGTCACCTGCAGCAGCCACCCCTGGAAGGGCCCTGGGAGCCACGCTGTCCCCCAGGCTATCCGAGGTTTTCACAAATCTATCATTCTTCTTGGAAATCACACCCTTCCTCCTCCAGTGCTGGCAAAGCAGGGCTGGGAGAATGCTTCTGCTCCCCGCTGCACACGTGAGAGCAGCAGGAGCACCAGCAAACTAGGGGCCATGGAGGAAAAGCAGATTTTTAATGACTTGATGGGTCTTTGATTCCAAATATATGTATATAAATATATATAGCATCATGAGTCATGACAGTGCTCTGGGAGCACAGGAGGACGGTGAAAAGAGTGTCTGACCGCTAGCTAATTTGAAGATCTCCCCCTGTGCCAGATGCTCACCAGTGCTGAGACACTGCTGACCTAATGGATTGCAGGGAGCTTTGGGAACTCAGCAGCTTCCAGGAGTCAGCCTACTCACTGCACTAATCAAACAGCAGCCTGAAAAAGCCCCCAGAAGCCTAGTCCATGCCAGGCACTGAAGCCTGCCCTGTTGCCTTTCATTGTAAAGCACCACATTGGTTTTAAGCTGCAGATATGGGAAATATTTCTGAAATGACCAAGCATCTGTTCCCTCCGTCTTTTCTCCGTAGAGCGAAATGTCCACCTTGCAGGGGCTCACACAAGGGCCGTCCCTCTTTCATCTCATGTTCGCCCCTCTGCGTTGTAGACTTTTGGCAAAACCACGATAGATGTGGTAACCTTGATTGCAGGCACACCAGTTGATATTCCTCCTGCCCCAGTGGCTTGAAAGCCCAAATGACCTGCTCAGCCCAGGAGTGGCTGTACTCTTGCAGAGAAAAATTACAGAGATGTTAAAGCAAGCAGGTGGGAGGAAGGCATACCAATCTGTGCTCCACTGGACGTATGCAGAGAAATAGGACCTCTTAGGGAGAAGATGTCTGCAGGTGGCTGAATTTAAATTCACAGGGACTAGGACAAGCAAACAGATCATGGAAGGCATGTTTTAAAGATTCATCTTGTATACAGAAGCAAAGGCAATTGCAAAAATTGCAAAACTGCAAAATTGGCAATGCCAAATAAGCCAATTTCTGCCTTTGGTCAGACAGGGGTACAGCTGTAGTAAGGCTATGGTGGAGGAGGCAGCCTTAAACCCAAGCTTAAGTTGTTGCCCCTTTGCCTGCCAGTTTTCAGTCCACATCTGACTGCTCTAGTGGGCCCAAATTTTGCAATGCCCCACGTGGCAGGCAGGGAGCTTTGTAAGACACGAGCCATCAGTGCCTTTCTACATGCCCCCCTGTGTCTCCTTGCCTCTGCCAGCAGCTGCAGAAGCTCTGTAGAGATTATTAACAGAACATTTCTTGCCATGAGGAGGGTTATTTTCACTCCTAAGGGAGACCCAGCCTCAGCAGCCACGAGGCTCAGAGCCACCTGGCAGGGTGAAGGGCAGCGTCTGGGCAGCCCTGGGGTGCTGGTGCCCCTGGGAGCACCCGGTGAGGAGCAGAAGGCTACTTTGCTCCCATTCAGGAGCAAATCAGTGAAGTGGCCAAGCTCAGTTACTCACAAGCTATTGCCAGGCAATGCTCAGCATGCTTAGACAAACCAGATTGACGTGTTTGCTAGAGAACAATAATTTGCCCATGTTGCCAGGTCTCTTTCTCTCACTTCTCGGTTAGTACTTACCTTTTACAGTCCCCAAAAAGGAAGAATGAGCTCAAGTCTATCAAGAAACTGCTGAGGAAAGAGGTCTTGTGAAGGTCATAGGTGATTGTTTCCTTTACTGTTTACTAGTTGTGTATCTCCCCAAGAGCTTCCAGATGATGTTCTTGTCCTTCATCATCTTTTGGGGTGAAATACTGCGAGAAAGCACAAGCTACAGTGGCTCCCTTCTCCTCATTAATCATTTCCCTTGCTGCAACTGATGTATGCACAGCCCAGGGCAAAGGTTTAGTGGGCCATTTGCTGAAGGATCTATGGCCAGAAAGATCTCTGGGTCTCGCTGACGTGATTGCTAGGTGGATTTGTGTAGGAGAACTGAGGAGGCAAAGTCCCTGGGAGAAATCAGCTGGAATGAAATTCCTACCCATAGACAGCAAGACAAAAATAGTGCATTTTCTGAGCTGTTGATTAGCTGTGTAATATAACGCTATTTAGTAATCTACACACACGCCATTTATTCTAACACAGCAGAGTATTGTCCTAATGGCAAAAACAATAAGTACAGCACACACCGTCTGCACCACCTTCAGCGGGGCGCGCAGACTGCAGAGATGCTGTGCTGTGACACCCGACGCATCTCTGTGCCTGGCCGTCAGCCACCCAGAGGGCTGGGTGGGGGGCTGAGCGTGTCTGGGACCCGCTGCCAGGGCATGACCTGGCTCCCAGAGACAACTGGCCCCTGCCCTGCCACCAGCATAAAGCAAGGCTTGACAAATGGCTCTCCTATGCGATGGCTTTCCATGGCTCATCCTGGGGGGGGTTATTGCAAAAAGCCCAAGGACGAGCGCCATTAGCTGGGGCTCTTAAGAGAGTCAAGCCAGAGACTGAGCAAAGCTCCAGCGTCTCTTACCCCTGAGGCCAAGCAGGAAGGATGGCCATGGTTGAACAGAGGAGGCTAATAGCATTCACAAGCTGGTCTGGGGATACCTGGGTGTCTTGCTAGCTGTTGGCATGAGCATTACCAAATCTTGAACAGCAGCTTGTGGAGATTGAGCCTTGTAGGGGCAATTCTTCACAAACAAGGCAATACAGGGCTTCTGCGAGAGCCTCCAGGCTCGGCTGCTTAATCTTCGTTACTGGGCATTTACACCTGTTTGCCATCTCCCCTTCACAGTTGCTTTGATTGTGTGAGCAATTAGCAGATCTGGCGCTAGGAAAAGTTGTTGTGGCATGCACTGCAGGACAGGAGCAGGAGTTATTTTTAGGTCTGTAGAGTAGCTACTGTAGCACGCCGTGCTGCACCGCTACCCAAAGCAGCATCCTCCTGTCTGGCAGGGTAAGACTCTGCCAAACAGGGCAGAGGGCTGAGCCAGCGACCCCAGCACCACCGAGCTGCTCCCTGCTTGCTGACACCTGTATCATGCCGCACAGCTGGCACCCGCTGCCACGCTCACTTCTCCTCACACTGAAAATGGCAGGGAGGTTGACTCTTAATGGAACAACCAGGGCTACATTTTGGACCAGCCAGGTAGGTCCCTAGAAAAAGGCATGTTCATAGCCAAGGAGCAAGTCTGTTGGTTGGTCACCACTGTGAATGTGGAAAGACTACAGTTAAATCAGGGGTTTTTTTCTTCCCATTTGTAAAAATACATAGAAGTCTCTGAGCTCCCTGCTGCAAACTCTATGTAAATTTAGACCACGTGCATCTGAGCCTGTGGTTCTGAATGTCAGCAGATGTCCCTGGAGCTGCTCCTGGTACAGGATCAGAGGTTTGCAAGCCTTCAGCACCTAGGATTGCAAGCCTTCAGTACCTCTCACCCCTGGAGCTGCAGAGTGCATGCCTTAGCTCAGTCTGCTCCGAGCACATCTCAGGAAGGTGACTCTGAACACTCTTTGACCCGTGGAGCTGGCAGGAACAATGTGGCATCCTGGGGATGGCTCAGCAGACAGGACCCTCAAGCATGAGGTTGGATACAGTCCCAAACGCAGCCAAGCAGTGAGCTGGAGCTGACAGCTGTCTGCAGGGGCTGGGGAGCCTCAGTGAAGGAGCCCCTCGGCCATCCAGGGGAACTGTCGTCATCCCTGTTGCTTCAGGAGACTCCCAGAGCAGCTTTCTCACACTGTGGAAATGATTCACCAGTGGTACCCTGGCCTCTCTTCTGGCTGCTACGTGGGATGTGGCGAGCTGCATTCTGCCCCCAAGGGAGTCCTGACTTGAGCTGGCTTTGCCCTGAGTGCTGAGACTCAGGGATAAAAAAGCAACCAGCTGGAGACCAAGGGCAGCAGTCCCCTAGGCATGGTGCAGAGCCTTTCCCACTTCCACCAGCTCGTTGTGGCACAGAGGAGCCCAGCTGGGAGCTGGCCCTGCCCCATCCTGCCAATGGTGTGGGCTCCCTTTGCCCAGTCAGGGGATCGAGCTGGGGGAGATACAGATCACAACCAATATTTATTAGAACACCTTTTATTAATGAAGCTCTTATTGTTAGTAGAATTAAGCTGTTAGTAACAGAGCAATGTCACTGACACACCTGCAGTTCCCTGGCTGGAGCCCCAGCAGGCAGGCTGGCTCTGGAGGGTCATGGTGATGTGCCAATGGCTGTTAGGCTCAGAAAGTCCTTCAGGGTCCCTGCTTTCGTCAGAGGTATAGATAACCTGCACTCTTGGTCTGCAGCAGCACACACACCGGAGGCCAGGGCAGGCGCATCCTGACAGCCTCCCAGCACACGCGCTTGGAGAGAAAGGCTGGTCCCCGACCCAGCAGAGCCAGAAGCCCTGCCAGCCTCCGCGCTGTGCCTGCTCCTCTGACAAGATTGATGGGGCAGCTAAAATCGTTTGTAGCTGCCTCATAGAAAGCAAACAAGCGTGTCGTTGTCTTCTGCGGCCCTCACAGTACCTGAGGACCCGACCTTCCAGCAGTCCCTGCTGCAACTCACACAACATGGGCTTAAGCGTTTGTAGCTGCCTCGTAGAAAGCAAACAAGTGTGTCGTGTCTTCTGCGGCCCTCACAGTATCTGAGGATCCGACCTTCCAGCAGTCCCTGCTGCAACTCACACAACATGGGCTTAATTCCTCTTCCCTGTGTAGGCCCTTTTGTTGGTACTGCTGCGAGTTAGTGGGGTGCTACAGATAAAACTCTGTACAAGGTATGATGTGACTCACAAAGTGACCTTGATTCAGGGAGCATGTCATGCGTGCTGTCTTCAAGTCTACGGACCGTCCCCTTCTAGGTTGCTGGAATCTCCACTTCAGTGTGCTGTTGCACCGCATTCCCACACTGCTCCCGGAGGGTTTGAACCCACCCCAAACTTTTTGGCCAAGTTCTGCCAAATCCAAGTTAAAAGTCTTTGAGCATGTAGACAAGCACACTGCTGAGTTGGAGAGGGGAAAACAAGGCGACTGGTGGGAGCAGTGGTGTTCGCAGAGCAGCCTGCCCCACAGCCAGCCGTGCGCTCCAGCAGGCAAAGGCGCGGCTCTGTCGCAGGAAGGAGGACGCAGGGGGTAGGAGGCAGAGGTGAAGCAGAACATGCCTCTTTGGAAGCAGGGCTCCAGGAGTCAGGAGCAGGCCCAGCAGTTCATCTCCCCCACAGTCGACCCAGTTGCATCAGGGAGTCAGACTGTCCAGAAGCACATCTGTCATGGCATCTGGAGGGTCTTGCCATTGCACCTCCCAACCCAGGTCCCAAGTATAAGATGTCTAGGAAAACTATGCACCTCTGTGAGCCTGACAGCTTGATTTTCTAAGGCTGAAGGTTAAAGAACAGCTCCAGCTTCCAGGAGGTTGGAGACATCATGATAAAGCAGCCAGAGGTGAGCAGGAATAGTCAGGAGAGCATGTGAAGAAGGTAAAGGAGAACTGGGTATTAAACATCTTGAAGTGAGCCTTTGTTTCTGGTCCACAAAAGGCAGGCCCAACAGAGCCCCACTTGGAGCTCAGCACCATTGATTTGGACCCGTCACGCCCAGTGATGAAGCAAACCAGAGGTTATGAGGAGAGGGTAGTCTCAGGACCAGCTAAGTGGGACTTTGAAAGGAATCATCAACTCTGGGAAAATCTGTGCTGGTGGCCAAAACCCCAGTGGATCAAACCCACAGCCTCAGGATGGTGTTGGATCTGAGGTGGCTGGAGGGGTTTTTCCCATTTGTTTGATCCATCCATGGCATGCTAAGGTGGTACAGCGAGTATCACCACCCAGGAGGACGGCAATACAGCGGTGACTGGGTCAGGATTAGGATTCCTGCAATCTGTGGTGGCACAACAGCAGTAGTGATGTTCGTCACACTAACATTATCGCTGAGCTGATGGTATGGCGTGCGGCTGATGATCCCAGTGTGAGGGGCCAGGCTGAGCGCTGCTCCAAGGGAGAGGAGGAGCGTGTAACTAGCAGGGTTGCAGGATCAGTGCAATGCTCCAGCAATACTGCGAGCACGGGGCATAGCATCCCCTGCACTGGCTCGACGGCAGGTCCTGCGAAGCCCAGAGGATGGACTGGCAGCACCGGGACAAGGGTCCCAGCCCTTGCAGGGTGGAGGGAGGGGAGGGACCAGAGCTCACAGCTGCAGGGCTGCGACACAGCGGCGTGCCAGCGAGCTGCACCCGCTCTCTCATCGCATCTGTGCATTCATGAATGATTGCTGAGAGGGACGGAATGAAGGCTGCACGGTCCGTAGAGCTCTGCCCCTCTTCTCTCCCTTGCCAAGCAGGCAGAAGACACGCTGTGCCGCACACATCACAGGCCTCTGAGCCACTAAGTCCCTCCTCCCCTGCACAACCCCCCCAAGCGGTAGATTGAATGATGGCGGAGGGAAGAAATGCCGCTTCATCCAGGCAATGCATCTCAGCCAGAGATCTGTCATCTAGGGCCTGACTTTCCTCCTGACTTGCAAGCTGGCCACCCCAGTCTGGAGAGCTGCTGGGAGCTTCCCCCCGGCTGCGTTAGCTCAGCCTGGGCACCAGACTCCTGTCTGCACTGCTCTTTTCCAGTGGTCGGGCACTTTAACAAGGATCCATGACATTTGCTGCCAGAAAAGTATTTTCTACAGGAAGAGGCTTTTTTAAGCAAATTAAGAGTGAGGGGTTATTTAGCGCTGGCAACGCCACAAACTTGCTCGGTGCATTTCTGTATGAAAATTGCACAGATCACAGCAGGAGGCTGCATGGTGCTCGGTCTGTGGCTTTCCATCCTCCCCAGCCTTGCTGTGCCAGCTGGCCTGCTCCCATCCCGCTCCTCCTCCCAATTCCCCAGCAGACCAAGGGATCCCATGTTGTAAAGGCAGAAGCAGACTCTGCTGCCATCCCCTCGTGCTGCCTGTACTCTTTGGGATGCTGGTCCCTCGTTTCTCAAATGAGGCCAAGGGATCACCTGCATCACTCACCTACCAGCTGGCCAGGTAGGTTCTGCTGCTGGCAGGCTGGAGCCCACAACAGCGATGGGACCCCAGGAGCAGAACAAGCCCTAGCCTTTCTCCACATGGCCCGTGCCAGCTGCTCTGTTCAGGTTGCAGTGAAGAGCCAGGGACACCCTGAACTGGGCCACGTCCCCAGCCATGGCAGGGACAAGGGGATGGGTGGGTGGTCTGAGGCTGGTTGGGCACCGGGATGAGGGCCATCGCTGGCGCTGGGGAGGGCATCGTGGCCCCCCCTCAGCCTAGCTCCCTGGCTCACCCACAAAACTAGCCCGGAGGTGCCAGGCTTCGTCTACAGGGAAGCAAAATGCTCTGCCTGGCCATGCTGCCCATGCTGGAGAGGCTGGCGGCAGAGCTGGGGGCTGTCGGAGGGACTGGGGCTGACAGCAGGGACAGGGATGATGGCAGTGCTGGGGATGGTGGCAGGGCTATACCGGTGACAGGGACAAGGCTGATGGCAGTGGCCGCAGAGAACCTCTTTCCTGGGTCCGTGTGCCCTTCTGGGGGAATAGGGACCCTGTGAGTGCCAGCGATTGCAGCTTCACAAAGGGGCACAGTGCCGGTGCTGCGCCAGGTCACTGGGGAGACGGTGGGGAGTGTGCGTGCTGCTTTGATGAAGATAAATGAGCACGCTTATGTCAGCTCCAGAAAAGTAACATCTGCATGGGGCCTTAATGAAAAGCCAGGTAGCTGGTAATATAGTTACTATGTGGGTTGTCAACAGCAAATTAAACCCTGTTTAGGCTGGGTGCTGCCTTTCCTCTGGGGTTATTTTCCATAGGCAGGAAATCAGCAGAGCTCTTGGGTCTCAGAGCTTTGTTGTTATGTGGGGGGGCGTTTACTCTCATGGACCCAAATTTCTCCTGTCCCTGGAGTATTCTGGTGTGGTACAGGCACCTCGATGCCCTGTCCTGCAGAGAGATGCCACTGCAGGCGCAGTCATGCCTCTATCTTCAAGGGGCCAGATTTGCAGATTCAAACCCTGCTCCCAGCCTGGTCAACTGGTCAACTGCAGGAGAGGCCTCAAGGCACATCCCAAGGGATGCTGAGCACCTTCAGCTCCCCATGAAGGCAGAGGCTTAGTAGGTACCAGAGCTCAGGATCTGGGTGCTTACTCAGAGAGTGACTGGTCTGCTGCGCCCTGCAGAGAGACCTCAAAGCAAAGGAAGGTTTAATGTACTAATTGGGGTTCCAATCGCTCCTGGGTCATGGTGACGCCAAGCCTAGAGCAAGCTAAGTTCACCTGGGTCCCAGCTTGCTAAGTTAAAGCTGGCACCAGCATCTCTCTGGAGTAGAGAGGAGCCTGGGCAGGGGCCGTACAGGCTCCCAGCCAGCACCTGAGCCCCATGGCAGGACCACACCAGCCTTGTGGTGCTGGGCTCGCAGTGGGATGCGGTGTTCCCTGTCCAGGAATGATGCTCATGGGCTTCCACCAGGCTCAACCTTCCTGGCCCTGTCACTTCACTGTCTCCACTTCCAACATCAGCATCTTCAAAAAACCCTTCAGCTGATGGCAGATCTTGGTGGGCTCCAGTGGAGGTCCCCAGAGCTGGGAGGGACTTGCTGCAGCTTCACTGCCGCTGCCTGGGGAGAAGGGAGGAGGCGAGCAGGCAGCGAGCAATAGTGCATCTTTGCCCCTTGCACTCTTCCACCCTCCTTCTTGTGCTTCCGACTCCCTTTTTTGGCCATGCATGACATTAACAGCTGTTCTTAGATAATCACAGGTGGACGGGAAGCCGAGGTAGCTGGCAGCGCAAACATCCCGTCTCTGCCCAGCACTTTTCCTTCCCCTGCCTGTTCTTCTCTCTGTCCCTCTCTGAGGGGTAGGAGACCAGGGAGCTCCCTGCCAAAAAACTATTTTATCCTCTTGGTGGCAAAAAAATCCTTCCAAACATGCCTTCCAATGGGTCAAGCAATGTTTTTAGAGTGGGATACAGTCATGGGGTGAACAAGGGGGGCATGGCACAGCCTGTCCCATGTCCTGGAGATAGAGCGCACATATCCCCAAGCGGTATGAGTGGGGTGGCTCCGGTGCTCGCTCATCGTGCAGAGTGTGTTTGTTCTGTGTGTTTTTGCTGATCCGTCTCTGCTGACCACGTTTCCCCAGAAGAGCTACATTAATAAGTGCCACAGCCAAAATAAGTGCCTTTGCCTGCATCTCCCACCAGCCCTAGTCCCCAAGTGCAGTGTGAGCGTTTTGGCAGGAGCCCTGGCTACAGCAGGTGTGGAAAGAGCAAATAATCTTGTCCCGGTGCACCTTCTGAAGGGCTCAGAAGCACTTTGAGATCTGTGGATCAAAAGGGCTCTGGGGGAAAGGCCAGTCAGGACTGCTGCTGCAGAGTGGGTGAGAGCTGAAGCAACCACCTGCAATGTGCAATGTCTTTTCGCGTTCGCTCTGTTGCTTCATACTTGGGCAAAAGCCCTTCTCCCGACCCTCTGAGCACGAGTGCTGGCCCGCTGTGCCAGCTCCAGCCCAGGGCAGCCTGCTCCACAGCGGGCTCGGGCGGGCACTGTCCGTCCGTGAGAGCCCTGCGCCGGAGCACAGTGCCAGCAGCGTGACCTCCTTGTCTCGTCGTAGCCTGTGCAGGAGAAGCGCTCTGGCTTCTCGTGCCGTACACACAAACAGCTGTTCGGAGGTCGGCTGTAAATCGTGCTCTCTGAGCAGTTGGCAGATGCAAGCTGGCAGGCACAGACGCCCAGGACCCTAATCGAATGGCTGGAGCATATGGATCAGTGCAGAGCAATGCTGCCAGCTTCCACCCTCCCAGCCCCTCCAGCCACCAGCAGGACACTTACCCTGGGACAGAGGGCTGGATGAGGGGCCGGACTTGGGCATGGGGGCATGAATTTGCCCTCCCAAGTCCATTGCATGCTTCTCGCAGAATCTTGAATAAGCCACTTACTGCTAAACCTGTGTAAAGCAAAGGTGGAGCATCCCTGCCCCATGGAAGAGCTGAGGAAGAAAAATCCTCGATACTCGAATGTGGTGGGATGGCCATGTCAGCTCCTACAGGGACAGCACTGTGTGCAGAGGTGCAAGTGGGAGATGGTGGGAAGCCATTTTAGGCTGGTGCTCCATGGCATCCTGATGTTGTCTTGTCTCTGGAGGTGTTTCTGGCGGTAAGTCAGCTCACCCTGCCTGGCAGTACATTACACTTACCAGCCAGCAGCACAAGATGCTCTGATGATAAATAGTTTCAAAGACAGGACTAGGTAGGGCTCAGTATATTATCATCTTACTATTAACACAGCTTCAGGTGCCAAAAAGCAGCTTTCCTGGCATGCTTTCAGGGCTGTTATGCCAGTCCTGCATCCCAGCTGCAACTTAGACAATGACGCTCTTGAGCTGTACTTATTCAGGTGCAGCATGCAAACAAACCAGGGAGCAACCAAGCAATTAATAGGATTCTCAGTCTGTTCTGTCCCAGATGATATTTCTAAGCATGTCCTTGGCCAGGACTGTTCAGGGTAGTTCGATCTTGCGGACTGAATGTCCCAGGGATCTGGTCAAGATAAGGAACCGCTTCCTACCACTGTTGCCAGGTCCTGCCAGCAGCAAGGCTGAGCCAGATCCCTGCTGGGTGCGGGCAGGAGGGCAGTGCCTGTGGGGGGGGATATAGGTAGCATGAACAGCCTCATCCTTACAGCTGAGGGAAAAAATCCTTCATAGTCTCCTCGATATCCACCTCCCAGACCCTCAGTCTCTCCGGGATCTGACTCCAGCACTGCCTGTGGTACTCACTGGCTAGTCTGGCTTGAAGTTCACTAGTGGATCTGGATCACAGGCACACACAAGGATGTACCACACAGAAAAATAAGAAGGCAGAACAGACTGCATGCTTGTTCCTCCCTGTTCTACCTGGATCCCTCCCTTCTCCCACCTTTGACCCTTCTCTGAACCATCCTATAACAATTATTGTGTAATCCCCAAATTCCCTGGTGCAATCCCCAAACTTCCCCCAGGAGCCCCCCAGGAAGCCCTGGGCACTTTGTGCGGCAGCCCCGTTAGTGTGCACACCTTTCCAGAGAGTTTCTGCTGCTGAATCCCCATGGGAGGGCTGCCACAGCAGCAGAGGTGTGATTGCTCAGCCATGATGGTTTAGGGGTGTCTGAGAGTTAGCCGAGGTCGGCACTGCCTCATTTCCTCTGGTCACTCTCTGTTTACTTGCATCGTCCTTACACAGCCGTCCTTGAAGGACAGGCACAGGGACACAGCAGGAAAAGTGCGAAAGAAGGATGTTCATCACAGCTTTAGGTGAGCATAACTCCCATTTGAGGTGTTGCGCTTCTGTACGGCGTAAATATGTGTGAACACACAAGCACCATAGCAGCCCTGTCTTTGAAGGTTATTTGTGAGCTGTCCTGACCCCTTAGCAAAGAGTCTGTTGTCAAATAGCAGCACAAGATAAATTGGTGTCTGCGAATGCCTGAGCTGAGACCACCACACTCATTACATGGGAGTGCAATTTGGAATGACGCGGCCACCTTGGGAGCATGGGTTGTATCATCCCCGCTAAACTCCCATCTCTGAGCACAAGAACAAGTACTCACAGCACCGTGTTTCTCCTTGCTAGACACAGCACAAGTGATCATATTAGCCCCTAATGAGCCTGGGGCCCCGCTGAGCAAGCCAGACACAAATTCATATTCAGAGACTTTTGCAGTCCTAAATGGCTTATGAGCTATCCTGGTAAGACAGACAGAGGAAATATCATAAGCCTTGCTTTACAGATGGGGAATTGAGGCACCAAAAGGTTTAAGTGACTTAACAGGGATTCGAAGAGGAGGATCTCTGGAGCCCAAGCGTGGAAACATCCCTGGAAGAAGGCCTGATCTTCCAGAGTCCACCTCTTCAAAAATACCAGGTAGCACAAAACAAGAGGTATCAGCACCTATGGATGAGCATTCATGCTCCAGCGTACCTCCAGCTCCTCCTCGCTGCATCAGGCTGGTGGGATGCAGGGGAGAGGCAATCCCATAACCTAGAGAACCTAGCATATCTTACCAGCACTGCTCTTGAGAGTGACTGGGCTTTGGAAGAGGCCATGGGGAGCGTGGGCTCCATGAGGAGTGTCTGGGGTGAGCTGAAGGAGGGGTGCCGATGGCTGCCCATGCTCGCGGCTGGCCGGGGTGAAAGTCAGTGCTCCCAGGCAGGAGCTGTGCACCACCAGTAGGATCCATCCCTGAGGACATTCAGGTCAAGGCTGACCCACCTAACTTGCCCGTGGCTTCCTCCATCTTCAGTAGTCAGAGGCACACCTGAAAAGAGTGTGGGGGCCCTGAGCCCCCCCGGCACACCAAGGAGCCTGTGTCCCCCCAGGGATCGGTCACGCAGGCACCCTTGTGAGCCCTGGTTTCCTCCATCCTCACTGACACAGACCAGCCCCAGGTTGCCTGTGCTCTATAAGACTTGGGGAGGAGGCCTGCAGAGAGGTACTGAAGTGGTTTTAGAAACACCTCGTGTTTCCATACATGGGAGACCAGCACAATCAGTGTTGGATGCTCAGATGTCACGTTTGGCTTTCTAGAAAGCTGGAGATTGAACATTTTGAAAACACCACATGCTGAGATTTATTTGCTTCTTTCTGATTTTTCAAGCTATTTGGCATGCCATCGTACCGCTGCAATCAGAAGGCCAGAACTTTGCTACTTAAAATACAAGAAAGCAAGCTGGGTTTTCACGTAAGCCCGTGGCTCCTGGAGCTGCAGCGCGTGAAGCCCACACCAAATACTGTGAGCTGAGAAGTTCACACGAGCTGGCCAGGTGCTGTGTGTGTTTGTGAATGAATAAATTGGCTGCTGAACTCTGAGCCAGGGGAAAAGCTTTGGAAATTTCCTGCAGAAGTGCAAAGCGGCACTGCAGCGTGTGCAGCCTTGGCTGGCCGGAGGCTCCTGGCTTCGGCCGGCGGCGGGGAGGCTGCGCAGCCCACGGAGACCCAGAGGGGTCCTGCAGGCTCAGGTGCAAATTGCTGCCCGGCAAAACGGCCCCACACCAGCTTCACGCCCTCCCCAGGTGGGGTGGGAGCCTGGCCAGGCTGAAGTGGCCTCAAGGCCCTACAGCTGCAGGGACGTGGGCCAGTTACCCCATCACCCCCAGCGGCAGCAGCAGGCTTGGCTTTGCAAACCCATATTTGCAAGCAAAAAAGGTATTTGCTGCTGTTTTTTTACTTTTTTTTCTTCTGAAGGAAAGAGGTAAGGTGCTTTAGCGATAGTGGTGGAAGGAGGACTTGAGGAATTGCTTATGAGAGCAGGTGTGTGGCAGTGTAAATTGTAGCTGGTTCTGCAGGCAGTGTTGGGGGGGATTTGAGACACATCTGCTATAAATTTTGGGTAAAAGGGCTTTGGTGGTTTATAATCTCCTTCTCCCGCAAGTTCGTGTCTCAGTTTTGTTTCGGCGAGTGTGTCTTCTCCCTGCCCTGTTTGCAGGAAGCCCAGGGCTGCTTCCGATAATCCCCTTCTGTCTTGTTCTCTGCATTTCTTTGGGACCGAGCGAGTGTTTGTCTCCGTGGCTCTCCATTAATATTACATATTGTATTGCTTTTGAAGCTACTCTGTGGTTTGGCTGAGGGCCTCACTTAATACCTGGCTGATCTCCTGGCTCAGAGAGATCGTTGTCAGGTTTGTAGGCATACAGTTCATGATAGCATGGTGCTCAGGAGCAGATGTCCTGCATCCAAGGAATGGGATGTCAGAAGTGCTCTGCAGTGGTGTAAAGCCTGAGCCCCCAGACACCGGGGGCAGATTTGCCTGTGTGGAAGTGATGGCTCTGCAACGAGCTCTTGAGGCCTTGATGCCCTGGGAGCTAAGGATGGGTGCACTTAAAGCCAGACATGGCAAAGCCCTGGGCAGCAGCACTGCCAAGGAGCCCTTCTGCCCCGACCCCGAGAGGATGAACCTGAGCCGCAGTCCAGCGTTCACGAGAGTCGCTCTGCTGAGACTGTACCCAAAAGAGGGATCATCTCACCAAACTCCTGAGACAGGCTGGGTATGAGGGGTTACGTATATTCCCCGTGATTTACACTGCTCTGGGCTGCGGCAGGGAGTTGTTCCCGGGACTGCAGTCATCAGTGCTGCAGGGTTCGGAGAGGGGCTGCCCCGTAAGGAGCTGCGTGCATGGCGGGACAGCCGCAGTCCCTCCTGCACCCCACGCCCCTGCTCGCCGAGCTTCGGCTCAGCCCAGGGATGAAGGAAAGTCCTTGTGAACTGCTTTCAGGTCGCTGGGTCCCTGCCACAGCCTGGTGTCAGCCTGCCCCTGGCTCCCGGCAGGCTGCTGTTCCCACCGGCTTCTTGGCTCTTGCAGGGCGTTCATCCCTGGGGAGCTGGGACGGGGGATGTGATGTTCGTGCAGGGAGTCAGCTGGTGGTAGCTGCGCTGGCCCTGTTCACAGATGTCTGGGGGGGACACAAGCCCAGCGCAGCTGCCCGCCTGTCCTGTCTAGTTTTGTCTCAGAAACAAGGAAACGAATGACCCAGAATGAGATTTTTAAAGCTGAAGGGCGACCATGTCAGATGTCCTTTTCGAGGCATTCGTGACATCTGCAGCCCAGAGTGACAGCTTTCCCGCAGGAGCTGCTCCAGCTGTACCTGGTGGGTGGCTGTACCCCAATTTCTAAACCAGAGCAGCGTGCCAGGCTGACTGCCAGCAGGCTGGGGCCACCTGGGAGCATGGGGCAGCCATGCCGGGGTTGGGGACCAGTGCCCACCCCAGGGTGTGGTGTTCCCAAAGCACGAAGGGGTCCACAGTCTGCAGAGGTCTGCTGGTATCCCCTCTCCAGGTTGCTCTCCTGGTGCAGTTTTCTGTTGCAGAACCCTGGGCTTTCCTCAGCCTCCCAAATTTGCTCTTGTCTCTGCTCCACCACTAACTGCAGACACACACGGCTCTCCGGGGTCTGCTGAGGAGCCAACAAGGGGGCTCACGAACCCAATGTTGGTGGACGCCACAACTGCATGCTAGGATCAACATGCTGGTAGGCTTGTTTTTTCCTGTTTCTTCCTATACAAAGACTGAAGCAGTTTTCTGGCTTCCTGGGGCAACAGTTGAATTACTCAACCAGACAGGAGCAGTGAGAGAGCTGGGAAGTCATATGCCTAGTTGCAGCCCTGCCAAGCATGCCTGGGTGTGCTGCTGGGCCTCAGTTTCCCCCTCTGTGAAGAGGGGATGGTTGTTCTTAGCTGTTTGCATGAGGTATTGCTGCCAGTCAGGCACCCAGGGCAGCGTACTGAGCTGATGGAGAACCTCTGGCCATGCTGGGAAAGGCACTCATTTTCCTGCGTCCCCTTCCAGATGGGACACAGCTGGTGTGAGAGCAGAGGGGAGCACCAGCGCTGCTCCTGCTGCAGAGACCTCCTCCCGGGGCTGTGCCTTGCACTAGGGGATGCAGGGAGGTTGCAATAGGCCCGTGGGTCTGGCTGGCGGCTGGGACCGTGGCTGCAGCACACCCCACTCACCATCGGAGATGTGTCTTCGTATTAGGAAATGGCAAGAATGGGATCAAGCTGCTAAAAAGTGACCTGTTAGAAAGGAAAGCCCACAGCTCCCTCGAAAGGGCCTTGGATGCCTGGAACCTGTTTGCTTGCAGTCAGTGTTAGACGTCCTTTCTGCTTGAATTTTTCTTTAAAAACAGTCAGGATTTCAGGTTTCATCACACTCTGCTTTGGCGAGGAACTTCTTGGGCTGCCGGAAGATTACGGCACAGCATTTATCACCTGGCAGCTAGCTGCCTGTGGAAAGGGCTGTCCTGCCACCCCTGCTCATTTTTATCCTTCTCTTTCCCCTCTTAGTACCCGCTGGGGCACTCCCGTGCTGCACCAGACCAGAGTTAAGATCTAACCTCATGGGGAAAAAAACAGCCCTTTCTGGTAATCTGGGTCCCAAACCAGCTCCGTGGGGGATCAAGCAGAATCAGGATTTCTTCACTCTCCTTGGGCTCCTCCCATTACTTGTATTGGGGTTTTTCCCAGGGCCATCCAACAAGGGCAAAGCAACAGGACAGCCCATCTCCAGAGGAGCAGCAGTGCAACCCAGAAGTGGCACCTGGTCAGAGCAAGGAGCGTGCTTTCCCGGAGAGGGGCTGCACGGCAGCTCTGGCATCACTGAGTTAAGACAGAGGTTTGG
>NW_009212427.1:51793-52025 GCF_000690835.1 Fulmarus glacialis
GGGGCCCCCGGCCTCTGCAAAACACAGCCTTACAAGGCTGCCTTGAGACCTGGTCTGGTTTTGGCAGGGAAGGTGTCACGCAGCTGCATGTGACCATCGCCGAGTTGGCCGTAGTGTTTTCCTGACCTCCAGGGGACGATGCTACGGGGGGTGGCGAGCCCTGGGCATCGCTCCCATCTCCATTTCCCTCCGGGTGTTGCCAGCGTGTGTTCGCGCGCTCTGCGCGGGGCAG
>NW_009212428.1:0-646 GCF_000690835.1 Fulmarus glacialis
ACTCTGTCCCAGCCAGAACCAGGACACTCTCACACCTTGCTTGTCATGCTTGTTATTTTTTAGAACAGTGTATTTTGTCCTACACTAAAAGGCAACAATTGTCCCTTCTTTCAGTAAGTGGACTCAATTGATTTTGTACAATTGTATCTTAAGCAGGAAAATATTTAGTGTCCGTGGCCTATTTCAGATAAGAAACACTTACCTGGTTCTAATTTTATTACTTTAATTGCTGCTAGCTCACCCGTGTTGACATTTCGAGCCTACAAAAAAAGAAAAAAAAATATTTAGAGAGCAGAACACAGCAATCAGCTCTGCATTCTCAACTCGACATTCTCTGACAACATGGAGTCAAAGAGCAACTGAGATAAACAAGGGTCTAAAACAGTGAAACCACTTGTTGGGGGTTTTTTTTGAAGCAAAAACAACCTCAGGAGGAGTAAATAAATTAAAACATCTTGTACATTCATGTTTCATGCAAGGTTAGAATTTTTTTTCCTAAATACACTACGCATTTATCTTTTATTGGGCTTACAGCATGTATTTTCATTAGATAAACATCATTATTGAGTTCTGTTATATCCAAAACAATTATTTAAAATAATCCACGTCTGTGCTTAATGCTTGACCAACCTGATCTCCTTCTATG
>NW_009212429.1:0-15129 GCF_000690835.1 Fulmarus glacialis
CCGGGGTAGCCGAGCCCCCCGGGACCTTGCCACAGCGCTCCCACCCGGGGCAGCACCCCTCTGCTCCCCGTGGCAGAGCCCAAACCAGGGCCGCAGGGTCTCACCGGCCCCACCGAGGAGGGGATCGCTTCCACGGCTCCCAGCTGACGCTTCCCAAGAGACGTTCCAGTCGCCCTTTGCTTTTTGACCACAAGAGCATGTTGTCAGATTGATGTTGGATGCACAATTTCATATAATCTGCCCAGATGCCGGTTTCTGGAGCAGGCTGGCCGGCCAGCTCTCCTCCTCTGCGTGCACAGCTAACACTTCGCTGAGTCTCGTCTCATTTACCTCCGGCTGGTGCTTTAATTTCTATTGATAATTTTGATTCTAAACCAACCTTGCACCTCCCGCTCTCCAGCTGGTGTCATCTGCTATATCTCACACCATACTTTCTGTTCCATCATCCCAGTCCTTGCTGGCAGCCAATACTTTTCACTAGTCTTCTCCTGCAAAGCCCAGGTGAAGATGTTTCCAGATTTTCCCCTCTCTGGCACGCAAGAGCTCTCGGCTATCACAGAAAGACACAAAGCTGCTTGGATGTGTCTTGCCATGACAGATCTATGCCCGACTGTTCTTTGTTTTCTAGGAGTTCATAAATAAACTAGTTATTTGTTCATTGTAGTTCAATAGTAGCAATTAAGTCACAATAGGGGACATTCACAAGCAATTTTTCCTTTCTTTTTAGATGTGGGCTTCAAATAAAGAATCATCTCCTTACTAGCCTAGCCAGCCTGTGACCTTCCTTCTTTTCAGACAGACATTTTTGGCCACCCCTAGTTGCAAAGCTTTCACAACAACAATTACAGAGTGCTGGCACAGACGTAACAGGGGTCAAAATGCCCTTCTAACACACATTCTTAAGCCAGTTGAAAGTAATCCTGCTAAAAACCACCTCATTCGTAAGAGGTAACTGGAGTTTGCAGCATGATCCGTAACTAAGATTTCTTCCCTATACCTAAACCGCTACCTCAGCTTCAACTCCCTCAGCAATGTCTTTTGAAGAGCAAACATCACAACGTGGGGTGTTATGCCCCATTTTGGGGAATATGACATACCTCATATGAGAAACAAACAACAACATTAAGTGAATTTAGTCATTTCTTGTCCAGATGTGGACACAGATGTGTCACACAGCCAGCTACATCGCCAGTACTGCGAGTGCTGCTGCGCCAGAGCAGGAAGAAGGCTAGTTTTTAGTGGAGCTATCCGTCAAAAAATAAGCCTTCCTTTCCTCTCGTTTTGGTCGTCTTCCAACAGAAATACAACTCCTACAACTAGCAGGAAACACTGGAATGATATCCAAGCTTCTAGCTGAGGCATCTAGTTAAAGCCCTATTATCCAAAGAGTCCATAATATCTAGCCAGAGATTTAACAGCAGCTTCTAGAGATTTGGCAAAACCTCACACACTGTAGAGGCAGTCAGATTCTTTCTAGCGAGATTCACTGCTTTCTCATCATCTTTTGCGCTATTCAGATATTTTTAGAAAGTAAAGCAGACAGTGGAGAACAACAACAAGAAGCTTATTAGCATGTTTAGTAGTGGGCTCGCTTGTATGGATCCGCATGGGGCTGAAGGCAAAGAAATTGCTGCTAAAAGGAGCCCAGGATTTTGGCATCTACCAAGAAGTCAAATCAAGAGTTGTTTCCAATAGTCATGGCATCGTCTTGCTCCATGAATCTGTTTCTGCCGGTTAGGTAAAGAGTACTTACTCATTTCCTCCTGCCTTCCTCAACTCCGGCATAGTCACTGACGTTCCAGTTGCATTAAAAGATTGTTTGTAAGTTGCTCTATGCTGGACTTGTGCATTATCACCTGCTGTCAAATGCCGATGGGGCCGGGCAGCTTCAAGCAGGCCTTAGCAGAGCAATTTGTTACATCGGCACCTTGTTAAGAAGCACTTACTATCTCTAAGAACAAGTGCAACAGGAACGCTTCTTGAGAGAGAACCGCAGCCGAACAAGTGGCTTTCAGACTTTCTGTAGGATTTGCAGAGCCCTGTGTGTTTTCTAGCAGAAACACAGGCTCCTCTGTAGCAAGCACAAGCCTAACAACATGCTTCATTTTCTGAACAATCCTGTAGAAGCACTCCATAGGCGCTAAGCTTAAGGATACCTTAAAAGAAAGGTCCATCTAAAACAAAAAAGAAGAGGCCTCATAAGAACACAACTGTAGTGGCTCACACCAAAGCTTTCTTTTAGCCCATTCTGCCTAGAATAGTGTCATAGCCTCCAAACGCTTTTATCTTAGGGATGTTCTCAGCCTGATGTGGTCCATCTATTTAGTAACCCTCAACGGAGTTCTCCATTAAGTATTTCTCCTCTCTTGAGCTAGAGCTGTTCTGCATCCACAGCATCCTTTACCTAGCAGTTGCGCCATCCCTTAGCCAGGGCAAGGAAAACCACCTCCGTTTGTTCACAGGGAAGGTGGCTCCAGCTAGTTAGATTTGATTAACCAGGTTCCTGCACGGGAAAAGACACAAAACAGTTGGTACCTATTCCTCACGCAGGCTGAAGTATCAGAGCCTACCTAGTTCCTTGCTGTGGCCATATTCCAAGTCTTTGATCATGCTTGTCGTCCTCTTTGAACCTTTTCCAGTTCTTCAGTATCCTTTTAGAGACCTGCAACGCAGCATTTAAGACATAGATGAGTCATCTTTATATCATCCCGAGCTAGCTCACAGTACTGCTTAGCTTTTTTAAAGTGTATTAACAACTTAGGTTTACCCTTTGTAAAGAGATGAAGCCTCATCCAGTTTCACACGCGTTCATCAAAGGGTGCTTGTGTGTCAGTGCTGGTCTGCTCCCAAAATGAAGTCATTTCCTGCAGTCAAGAGGCTGGATCCCGTACCATCGGTTATTTTGTGCAGCGCAGCAGATCAGTGCCAGAGTTTGAGGATCTTCCCTAACCAACAGCAGCAGGGAGGGGAAAAGACAAAACGCACACATGCGACCCCAATAAGCTGGAATGAGCAAACCCTACTAAAATGTCACTTAGATGTTAAGGCGTCTCCTCTATACCTGTGCAAGCGTTAGGAGCACAGCATGTAATCAGCAGTATCAAATTAGATAGTGTCTGTCTTTCAACGTCCCCACCCTGAGTACGAGAAACTGTAGGAGTCCCTCATATACATAACATACACCACAAGTCTAACTTTACAGCAAGGCCAGATTTGGTTAGTTTGCATCTAAAATTTAATGATAGAGGGAAAAAAAAATTCTCTTTAAAGAACTGGTTTGTCTTTCCTCGGTCTCTTCCTAAAAAAGAAGTATTTTTTTACCGAGAGGTTTCTTGTGGCTTGACCATAAGCTTTCAATGCAAGTTTGCTAGTTTTATGTATTTAAAGCAATTAACAGTTGTTTTGCAAAGGCCAGCTGTTAGCAATTCTAATGCTTGTTTCTGCTTATTGGGGGCAGCTGGAAAGACACAAAACAGAACAGCAAGAAAAAGCAAGATTACTAGTATAACCATTATTAGCCTAGAATTACATTTTCCAGCCACTTCTTTGGCTTGAAAAATCTTTTACCAACTGCTAACACCAATATGAGTATTTTGCACACCCAGATTAAAAAAAAAAAAAAACCAACTTAACGACACAGGACCAAAGATTTACCTATTTTGCAATCTTGTCCGTGTTAGAGATGACAAGTATTTGTTCCCACTGCTTGTGTTCTCCTTGCCTGCTCCTTTTGTTTGCTCTTCTTGCATTAGGAGAGTCTCAGGGATTCACTTCCTCTGGTGGCCTGCCAAAGCTCAAATTAGTAAGCTACAGGAAGCTGTCAGAGATGCATTTGTACGGCCAGGCCTTCACTTCGCTCACAGGATTGCGTCTCACACGGAGAATGGTATCTGCAGGTACAAATAACAGTTTATAGATGCAATTCACACAACTCAGAGCCCAGCTCAAAAATACTTACAAAGAAGCAACGCAGTGCAAAGTGACAACTGATATTTGTGCTCCTTAAATTAAATAATTATGTGAATAAACGACAAGAAAGCCTCTGTTATTTTCAAAATCATCTTCCCTGCTTACGTGCTGCAGAAATACTTAACTGGGCAACGTGCAATGGACCCTTGGAGAAGGCACAAGGAATCTCTCATAGACTGCATGGCTTCCCACTGGTCAGATCAGTCACAGAAGTGACTCTAATATTATTTCCTCTATATATCTTCACACAGCACAGAGGCCAGGTATACACGATTGGGCTAATCCTTGCCTTCAAAGGAGTCTTTACACTGCAGCGTAGTGCTCTGGCTTTTAATCCTTCACGTGGATAGGCGTGCACTTACCAAATGACCTATTGCTTTGGGCTGAAGAAGGTTGAGAGGCTGTTCCAAGATTTGAGGTCCAAAGTATCTCCCCCAACCGCTTCCCTCTAAAGCCAGCTCTTCTTGCAAGATCCATTTCTGGGGGCAGTTACGGTCAATAAATCTGTTGGTTTGTTTTAACAGCAGGGTGGATACTTCCCTTAGAGATTATATTTCAATCCTTTATCTTATTAAGGGAAGATGTGTTTTGTCCATTAATCCAATTAGCTTTAGGATTAATAAGATTGGGCTTGCTCTGTTTCAGGAAGCACACAAATAGCAGTCAAGCATAATTAAACCTAAACTTGTAAGTAACGCTGGTAACAAGAGTGCTATTTCCCTGCATATTCTATTTATTATTTTTACAAGCTATGCTCTCAAATTACGCGACGTGAATTCTCGATTAGAATGCCTCAATTCATGACCGAAAAGCAAAAGGCTGCCCTGAAAATATTTACTTTCATATGTTTATAAAATTCTCTTTGTGCTAAATATAGGCAGGTAGGTTCCAGCCCAGAATAATGTTTTCAGTACTTGAGAGGAATCTGTTTGTTCAGTTATAAAGGCATGAAAAATATTTGTCATTATTCTGACATCTGTCTTGGCAAAGCGCGCTTTCTAATCAGAGCTATTCACTTGCAAATTCAACTACGGGTTTGGGTGTCGAACACTAAACAGCTCCGTCCTTTAGATATATACAGCTCTTGGCATATTTTCCTCTTTGAGGACATATGGTCCTTAGCTTTAAAAAATGCTCTTATGTTACTGATACAAAAAACAGAGAAGCTTGGGGGGAAAAAAAAAAAGGAAAAAAAAGAGAAAGAAGCTAACAGGAACAAACTCCTCTGCTAAGAACAGCTCAAATTACTGCAGTAGCATTGTTCTCATAATAACTTCTGCTGGGCAAAGCACAGCATGAGGATTTCTGATAGAACGAAGCAGGTGTGGGGGGAAAAAAAAAAACAACCAAGAGAGAGTTTACTCTCAGGCAGCCTCACCAACTCCAGGAGTTAATCAAAATCCGGAGCAGTCAGCCATCTAGCTTTGCCAAGGGCTGGCGAGCAGCCTGTGCAGAACTACATTTCCCAGCGCTCCCACTGGGGAAGAGCGACTGGGACCCAGTAAGACAGCTGCTCCGCTGTTTGCTGTAGGAGCAGTGCTTCTAACCGAGGTCAGTGTGGGACTCTCCTAGCCCGTATCTGCTGCTGGGGACCCCACAGAGCGCAGTAAGTGGGGAAATCGTGCGGGAATGACAGGCCCAGATCCACCTCCCGCCGGCTGTACAGCGTGGGTGAGATTTGCAGGCGAGACAGGGGAGTTTGGGCTGGCCTCCCATGATCACGTTTTCACTGTGAGTTTTCAGTGATCCTAACCCAAACCTGGCATTGTGGTTCCTAGGAAAGAAGGGGTTAAACGCCTGCATGCATTGCATTTCGTCCTTCCAGGTACAAGCTATTCCTCTTGTCCCCAGCCGGTCACATCCCGCTGCTCATTCCAGAGCAAAGTGCAGAGCTGTTTGTAAACTCCTTGACTCAGCGCTGGCTGCTGTGCTGGAGATTTTCACACGCCAGGCTATACGAGACGTGGGGGCGGAGAAGTGACGGACACATAATTGTCGCACCGCAAAATTGTTGCAGACGCGGTCTCTGCGACAGTCGCCGTCCTCGCGCGCGTCTGCCCGAGCCTGTCGGCAGCGTGCTGAGTTCCCACCGCCGCGGCTGAAGCGCCGAGCGGGGATGCCGATGCTCTCCCCAGCGGCTTCCGCAGCAGGCTTGGCTCCCCCGGCTCCCCCGGGAACATCCCGGTGGAGACCACCCTCAGCTGAGACAGTGGGAAAGAGGGATCCGGGGCAGAGATGTCAGAAGCTGCAAGGCAAAGCCTCCATGCCGCTGGCTACAGAAGCTGCCTCCACGTACAGATAGGAGCCTCTTCTTTGGCACTGCTTGCGTGTCCATAAATCGAAGCAAACGTAACTTCCTCCTTAAAGGGCTTCGAGTTCTATGCTTGAAAAGTGAAATATTGAAAATAATCGTTAAGGATTATGAATCATAGTTCATTTTTGTTTCAGATGCGTGCTAAGAGATGGTAGCGTTTCGGGTTGTTTTCTGACATCCTGAGGCTGAGTTCAAACTGCAGTCTGTGACTGCCTGAGCTGAAAACGTGGTAGGATCCTTTGGCACAAAAACCATTCATAGCTGGAGATGATCCAATTCAGCTGCAACTGCTGTCTCTCGTCTAACGCGGGGAATTCTCTTCCGCAGCTGATATTTTGTCTTTCATTCTCTTCTGGCATCAGTGCCTTTCCCACAGATCTACTGTGTGCTGCAATAGGACGTTCGGTTGGATCGAGGCCATTACAACTGTGTAGGAAACAAACAAGAGAGTGGCCACCTTCACTGCTCTTTTCCCCAGGGATACAGGAGTTTAGGACAGGAACATTGAACCTAGTCTTATAGCAATTTCTGTAAGACCTTCTGTGCACACTCACAGATGGAAACAACCTGAGGTATCTTTAAATGGTCTTAAAAATTGCCTGAAATTGGGTTTGATGTGTGAATAGAGACTAAGACCAAAGTGATAATTTTAGAAAGCAGATGCCAGCGTTCTGCAGACTCTGAGAGGGAGATTTCTGGTAGCAGTGGGTTATTGCACCTTTTAAATCAAACTTAACTTTGTAGGGCTGCTGCATTATATTCTATGCTTCTCTTTTTAGGTAGAGACAGCTACCTGTAGGTGTTGGTTATGGCTGCAATTTATCAAGCAGTGTGTAGAAGAGCTTCCTCTCTCTCCTGCAGGTTACACTCTACCTATGTTAGAAAAATGAGGTAAGTTCTCATCTGATTCTTGTGTACAGCGAGAAGACCAGAGTTTGGCACTCATGTCCGCTACCACAAGCTGCCCTACCTAAATCTAACCCAGCGGTTAATCTTTTACCAGTTCAGCAATAATATAGTAATGCTATGTGAGCTCTGTAAATGGTAACAGTCGAAATCTCTCCGCTCCCGTCACCACTGATAAGAACGAGTTCCCTCAGGCTGAAGCTCTGTTAATGAATGCCTACGCTTGCTGTCCTAGCTAAAGATCTCTTGAAATACAAAGCAGACTTGAAGTGATGCTGCTCACCTCGTTTTAAATACTACTTCAAACAGTGTGAAAGAAGCACACCCTTTTTCCAATGACTGCTTTTCCTAACTCAGGCCCCGGCCAGCTGGGCCCTAAGACTTCAGCTTGGTCTTTACCCCTCACATCAGTGTGACAGGTAGAACGCACCCTGCAGCAATGCACGTAGCCTGATGGGAAGCATATTCAACATCTGAAGCGCTCAATAGCCTTGCCAAACGGGACTTGGAGCCATCCAGATTGGGGAGATAAAAGGGAAGATCAAGGTTTCCTGCAAACAAATGATCATGTCTATAAAGCAGACCTCTTGGATTAAGAGACTGGGTTACTGATCTTCTCAGATGTCCAAGACCTGAGGCTACTTGTGTGGTAGTAAGAATTGCAGAATTTTTTGCCACACGGCACCTTCGCTAGAGGCTACAGCTCACCAAAGGGTGAACTCAGCTGTCAAAAACTCTAGAAGCATGTGGAATACATAAAATCTGTACTGTCCGTTCAACCCCCCTGCTCTGTGCAAAATAAATGTATCCAAATAAGCGTAACACAGGTAATCTCAACATGATCTTGAATTCATCTTCCCAATTCTTTTCTCACTGCAGATACTTAAACGAGCTAAAGGAAGACGATAGCCTTTGTAGACAAGCCCAGACCTCAGGAACTTTCTACCTCTTTCACAATCTCTCCCCCTTCCTGCAGAAAGTTGGGAAGAAATATTTGGTACCACAGCTCAGTGCAGCAGGTAAGCAGGTGTCCAGAAAGAAACACCTCCTGGATCACACAGCTGAAATGATACAGAGGCATTTGCAATAACCACCCCTTCCATGGGGGTTGAAAATCTATCACGCTGTGCAGGAACATCCTGGTCTATGCAGCACGCTATTTGTTAGCGACCAAAGACTATTTAGAATGAAAACCTTGGCATGAGGACACAAGCTCGTGCTCTTCACACACATACAGTATCAACAATACCTGATCTGTTTTGGGATGCTCCGTTTTAAACGTTTGGGACCACGCCTTCTGAAGAGAAAGGCCTGGCAGGAAAACAAGCAAGATCTAACTGACAAAGATTATTTGGCATAACACAGGAAAAGTTTTCTTTGAGAGAAAGGTATTGGCTGGCGTAGGACAGAAACAGAATGGACAGCTGCTCCCCAAGCATTACACCATTTGCATCTTTAGCTTGACATGGTCAAAACTTCCAAGAGCCAGGAGGAAAGCCAGACTTTCGGTCTCCATCCAGGTGGGACCACTTGTCTGGTCCCCTCTTTCACATGAGCACCCTGCCTTGAGCCAAGATTGCGTGTGCCTTGAAAATCCAGAGACAGCATGATGGTTGGATGAATTTGCTTTCATCACAGCTTTTTCTTCCCCTTTCCCCTGTTGTTTAGAGATGAAAAGGATCCTGGAGAAATTCAAAGAGACTGAACAGCGGATAGAGAAGTCGGTGCTGATCGGCTGTTCAGACGAGCACGTACCACACTTTGCCCTGGATTTAGGTTGGGATGACTCCTCTTCCATCTGTGTCAGCATGACGTTTGATGCGCTGAGATGAAGATGCTGCCTAGGCAGCATCCCTAGTCCTTTCTGGGTGAAGATTTACTGCCAAAAAGGACTCGGTTGAGTCTCTGTAGGAGCTGTTGTGAGCATGGCGGGTCAGAGCCGCAGAACTGCACTGCCGTTCCTGTGCGCGTGTTAGTAAAGGTGCGCTGTTGGCAGGTCACTTAACAATTGGGAATATTACCGCTGATGTGATGTCACTTCCACGGGAACTTCCAGAAATTGTATACCGGAACAATGAAGGGCGTAAAGTTGGGATAATAACTGCGATTTATGAGATCAAAGATTTTTTGTTGTTGTTGTTTTTTTTAAACAGGAGCCTTGGAGAAATCAGCCATTGAGTCTGAACTCAAGGGATCGTTTACTGACTTACGAAAGGCACTCTTCGTAGTGGATGGGAAAGATTCTCCTTTGCTGGCTTCGGTATTGTACAGAATTTTTTACTATAAGAGGTTGCGATTTCTAACATCAACCCTTCTCCTTGTCTCCCATATTGTTTTATGATTTAACACGTATTGCGGAAGTACCTACCGTACACTTTCAGTGACCTAGGTACAAACACACTATAAATCACAGCAGTTTTCCCAAATTTGCGATCCCAAAAGCAAGCTGCAATGGAAAGAGAAACAGACAAGTGGCTTACAAATGACCACAGTAATGAGCCATTTAGCATCAACCTGTTGTATGTCCAGTGTGAAACATACTGATCTTATCAGTAGTCACAGCAATCCCAGTTTGTCCTCAGCTTCACAACTCTCAGGCACTAGTTTTCTGTAATCTTCTAGGCAAACTGAATCTCATGAACAAACTTACAGACCTTCTCTCAGAGCTGCTCTTTTAAAACTACTTACTTATAAGCTGTTACTGTGCAGATGCCATGTTTGGAAGTCCTAAGAAAAGACCTGTGTGTGAAAATCATCTGTCCTGACGCATAAGTAGAAATAGCTCGTGTTTCTTTTCCTGTGGTGCTTGGGCTATTTTTCAAGAAGGTATCAGGGTTGGAGACTCCTTAGAATAGTCCATTTCCCATTACTACTCCCATTATATCCCAATAAAGAACAACTCTTCCCCACCTCCTCTGAACATGCTCAAATTTGGATGCTAAAGTAAGAAACATGAAACATCGATTGCAGAATATGCCATTTTTCAAAGCAGTGCCCATACTTAATTTGCCTTTCTGAGGCTTCCAAACATAATCAGAGTTTATCGACATGACTGCATGCTGGGGAGAAAACAGCAAAGCATCATTCAGGGAGCCTGCTCTGAATCATCTCTTTGCCCCAGGTATAAATAAGATCTGTGTTTCTCTCTTGGTGTTCGCAGGCCCAGTCCCTCCTCCGGTGGCACGATTCCCACCAGTACTGTGGCAAAACTGGGCAGCCCACTCAGAAAAACGTAGCTGGCAGCAAGCGTGTCTGCCACGCCAGCGGAATAACTTACTATCCACAGGTGAGCACCTGAACAGCAAAGGTAAGCTGTCTCTGTGGCGAGAAGCCAATGCTGCTGGGTCGCAGGGAGGGGAACCTGTAAAAGGCAGCAGGAGTGCTTTGCATGTAGCTGGGTGCTTTTTCTTTATTTCATCTGGTGACCCTCAACTGGCTAGGAAAAGCAGCAATTTGCACTTACTTGTTTGGTCTGAACTTCTTGCTTTGCTTTTTGATGCATTTGCTAGATGTCTCCGGTGGTTATCACCCTGGTGTCCGACGGGAGCCGGTGCCTCCTCGCACGACAACCCTCGTTTCCCCGGGGGATGTACACCGCTCTGTCAGGCTTCTGTGACGTGGGTAAGGCGGTCTCCGGTCCAGCGCAGCGGCCTCGGACATGCAGGGAGTGGGGGCAGAATGGGGGGACATCAACCAAACGCCTGTTCGCAGAGAAGGATGGACGTATAGGTGATATCAGGGAAAAACCTATTGGATCTAAATAGATTGGTGTTCCCATTCAGACAGAATTCAAATTAGCTGTATGTATCTGAAGGGAATGGGAATTATGGGTGTGTATCAGTTGCTCTAGTCCCTGACGGTAAATACAAGTATAAGACTCCCCAAGTCAGAACCCCTGATACTTTTTTAGTCCATTTTGTGTCTAGTGCAGTCTGGCTCAGAAGAAAAACTACAGACCTCTTGTTACAGGAGGGAAAATGGCTTAAAAAGGGAAATGATGAAGAGAGGCAGCATTGTTCTGTCCACCAGCTGTATGTAGACAAACTCAAAAATGTCTCTGATGCCTCTCTTTAAGGGAGGTAAGCATTGTTGATGAATTTCATCGAGCATCCTGCTGACAAGTGTTTCCAGGTCAGCACAGCCAGAGCTCCTGCGTGAGCGGTCAGGGCTGGAACACACCTCAGAAATGAGTGTGCTAACATTTTCTTTGCCACGGTTTGCTGCCCCGAGGCCAGGCCGTCCTTACCTAACTTTGGTTGCTTCTAGGTGAAAACGTGGAGGAGGCAGTCCGGCGAGAGGTGGCAGAAGAGGTGGGCCTGGAGGTGGAGTCACTCTGGTACTCAGCTTCTCAGCACTGGCCCTTTCCCAGCAGCTGCTTAATGATAGCTTGTCACGCCTTGGTGAGAGCACAGCAGGCTGAGGTGAGCAGACTCAGGTTCCCCCCCAGGCATTTCACTGCCCGCCTTGCACAGCAAAATCTCTTTCAGTCCACAGACTTTAGCTTGGAGAGCATCAGATCCTCTCTACATGCAGTTTTCCGTCGGCTTTCTCTACAAGTGAGGAACAAATTTCAGAACAATCGTATCTTCTGTTGCAACGCGCCAGATTTTGCACAGGTCACTGTAAATATACAAGCCCAGAGCCCAACTCCCCTATATTTTTTCCTCTGAACTTTGCAGAGGAGGTACTCTCTAGTACTAGTATCATATTTGCCATAGAACATGCCATGTTAATTACTGTGCTCAGCCACTGGTACTTTGCAGGCCAGTGCCGTGATAGAATAGGGCTACCTAATTTGCGGCTTCCCTAAAGCAACCAAGGTGGGTAGTAATGTCTTTTCCTCTATCCGCATCAGCACTTAATTCAGGCATGGATAAAGCACTCTGGGCATTCTAGCATAGGATATTTGTGGGTGCAAGAAGAAGCCAGCTACCGCTGCCCACATTTAAATCTGATGTAAGGAATTGGTACTCTCTCAATTCTTTCCAGATCAGTATGAACAGCCTGGAACTAGAGGAAGCCCGTTGGTTTGGCCTGGAAGAAACCGTGGAGGGTCTCAAGAGAGAGCCCAGATCTTCAAAGCAAGACGATGGTAGTTTTTTACCCTGGTTCCCTCCCAAACATGCCATTGCTCACCAGCTGATTTTTGAGTGGGTTAAGCAGCAAACTTCCCAACCGGCGTAGGCATGACTTCATCAAGTCTGCGATCCTACCAGAACTACGAAAGCTCGATACAAAAGCTTCCAAAGTTAGTGAAGGCAAAGTCTGTGTTACAGTGAGGACAGCACCAGTCTGATGGCAGTCTTACACTCAGATACATAGACCTACAAAGCCATTTCTAAACTGATCATCCTCAGACAATTCCATGTACAATGGATCACCTTTGAGATCCCATGACTTGCAGTAAATGTACAATAAAATTCTTAGTCCCAAAGCATCAAACTTATTGCGACCAGCTGCTGCTGTTGCCCGGCAAGCAACAGAACAGTGAGCCCCTGGCACCTATGTCCCATTTTCCTCCATTATTATCCACCTTGGATGGATATCAAACGCACAATTTTTCCAGAAAAAAATAAAGGGACAGTGGCACCTTTCAGTGTTCACATTTATAAGGATCTGGAAGAACTATTGAAAAAACAGAAAAAAAGCCACTGCCTGTATGCTCTCCCCTTCTTCTGTTTTCCCTCCCATTCAATCTTCCAGTTTCATATAAAACATACTATTTTTTTTGCAAATGTTAAGTGGGCTCCTACTTCGTTGAGATATCTGAGCAACTAATAAAAGTATCTCTAGAGGCACCATTTTCCCCACCAGTAAAACAGTGTTACTTCCATCCCAAGGAAGAGAGAACAGAGCTACCTGGTGGTAGAGAGTGGAAGAGCAAAACCTACACGTAAGCATATTAGAAGAACCCAGATAATGCAAAGGTGAGAGGAAGCGCTACAAGAAAGGACTGCACTTCCGACAGAGAAAAGTCCTGAAAGGCACAATGCCTCTTACCCCGTGCCAAAACTCTGTGGCTTGCCTGGAGAGCTGATCTCGTTTTACTGATGAAATGCTATCACTTCTCTGGAGGGAGAGTGCCAAAGAGACAGTCTGGGCAAGGAAAGCTTAGTAAAAGAGACAGATGGGAGGATGTTTGATCTGCTGCTGATTCAGGCTGACGGTCCTTTCTGCCTGCTTGGTCAGCGTTCAAATGCCAAGTTTGCAAAGCCATCAGTACAGCCCTTGAAGGGGGAACAGGAATGTATTATTGACTGCCACCGTTAGGATTCATTGCAGGTGAAAGACCTTTTGAGCAATGGTACAAATCTGGAGTCATGACACCTGAGCAGCAAGTAAAAAAGGCAGCTTTCTCACACCGTTGAGACATGCTTTGTTTCCTCAGGTCAATTTTACTGTATGAGGTTGGGAGGGAATTCTTTCAGGCCGTGGTGGCATGTGCAAATTCCTTTCCCACCCTCGCTAACTCTCAGTCAATAAAACCCACGTGTCAGAGCATGTCTTCCATGTTTGTGAACTCAATCTGTCAGTCACCCTGGTAAGAATGTGCCCTGGTACAGCCACGGGCATTGCTTCCTCCCCTCCAGCCCAGCCAGCCACACCACAGGAGCCCACACACCACTGAACTGAACTGCAACACTCCTGCATCCAGTTCCCTTTGAAACTTGTCTCGCTGCCTCTCTTCATAGTAGTTCCTCCTGCTTTCTCTCCCGTCGCACCATTTTAATTCCCCAGCATTTCTCTCTTCCTCTCTCACCTCTGGAGTCTGCCATTTTAATTTTCAGCCTCAGTCCTTTCTTCCCCTTCTCTGCAGTAGAAGATACTGAAAAGTTAGATACCCGCCAGCAAGATATTCCTGCTTCTCATCCTCCTTCCTACTTCTCCTTAATG
Organism: Fulmarus glacialis; assembly: GCF_000690835.1. Classification (NCBI taxonomy): domain Eukaryota; kingdom Metazoa; phylum Chordata; class Aves; order Procellariiformes; family Procellariidae; genus Fulmarus; species Fulmarus glacialis. The sequence goes on from NW_009212429.1 coordinate 14,084, forward strand.
CCGACTCACCCTTATGTAGTTTATTAATGTGCCCTGAGCTTGCTTCCAGTGTACAACATCCAGCTCGATGTACTTAGTACTTTTTATTATCCACATGTGATCCGTTCTCCCAGTGGCAGAAAAAAGGACTAAGAAGTAAAAGCAGCAAAAAGTAGTACATATGAGTGAAAGGAGGAACGGCTGTGCGACTTCTGCAATAATCTGAGCTTTGCGTGGTTTGTTTTTGTACTTTTACAGTACATATTTGCAGTTATGTCTTTGTCAAACTAGGTACAGTGTGATCAGATTCAACATCAGAGAAAATGCACAGCTACAGCGTGATCAGATTCAACATCAGAGAAAATGCACCTGTGTTTGGGAAACACTGGGTTACTCTGCTTATTAAATGATGGTTTTTAACATCAACACGCAGGCTATCAGTGAGCTCTAACTGAAAGAGAGCAAGTATTGACTGACACCAGCTCCTTCAGAACCATCCCCTTCTACATTGCTGATACAGACCCGTCTTGGTAGGGTGTCCCTTTGGGGTGACGTGGGCACCACCAAGGTTTTGAGACACAGCATAAAGCAGGCTGGTCGCAGGCGATGTGATCATTATTGCTCGATGCCCGTGGGCCAGACACTGCCCAGGCTGAGGCTGATAGATATCCACAGATTTCAGGACAACCCTAAGAGTTACAGTCCATCTCATGCTCTAACTATACCAGGCTTTTTCAGATTTCATCAGTTACCGCCTGTTTTCTACAAGAAGAAATTTAAGAGGAAAAGCAAAGCTATTTTCTCATTTGTTTGCGTCTGTGACTCACCTTTTAAAACACAGTTTTAAATGTCTGCGTGTTCCTTTTAATTATCAATTAGGAAAAAAGTCTTTTCAATCTACTTAAATACTTGTTTTTTGTAGAGCAAGAACAACTGCAAAGCAGTTTTCCCACCACTTCTTTTAAAGGTCCTCAAATTTTAAACTGTTTTAAAAAAATCCTTAATCCATACCTTTTGACTTAGGTATGAAGCCATAATGGTGGCCTCTATTCCTGATGTTAAAAAAG
>NW_009212429.1:15165-15538 GCF_000690835.1 Fulmarus glacialis
CAGGACAGAAAAACAAGATGAGAGAGACATTGTTCTCACTTGCATTTGCCTCAGAAATCTGGCTGAAGCCTGAGTAGTACTCACCACAGTCAAGACAGAACATGCTCCCTGAAGGCAGGTGACCTGGAAAAAGAAACGGGCGATTCCTGACAGATGCTTCTTCAACAAAACACAGCAAGGCTTTTCCACGAAAAAGATATCAAGCAGGCAAAAGGGACATAGCAACATATTTCTCTCAAAAACCCATCCGTTAAATGAATCCTCTTTGGGGACGCTTGGCTTGTATAAATCACTGAGACTCCACTGCTTTCAGAGACTGCAAGGGCTTGGGACTTGCAGCAAGCCCTACCACTGAAAAGCAGTCGGCCTGTGG
>NW_009212429.1:15557-20632 GCF_000690835.1 Fulmarus glacialis
TTACAAGTATTAAGGTGCAGCAGGAAACACGAGCAGCTATAAAATAATAACATTCATCTGATTAATTTGAAATAGCTTTTCGGAGAGCAATGCAGGCAGGTTCAGAGCAGCATTCCACCTACCTACCAAAAGCAGCAGGGCATAAAAGTTATGTTTATCTCCAACAGGTGCCAGCAGAGTATTAAAGTAACCAAACCACACGACACAACTTGTCTATCTCTGACTGGGGGAGCTTAGAAAAGTCTTACCTGGAAATGGTGTGGACTGAGAATATTTATTTCACTTACCACACGCTCTTCCATCACCTTGGGCTGCTCTGCTGCTGCACGGAAAGGTCACATTTTCCTACCCAGAGGGGTACTCATCCATTGTGAATGGCAGAAAGTCTGACTTCAGCGTTCCAGGTCAAGGAGGAAGCTCTTACATCAAGAATTACTTCACCTTAAAACATGCTCTGAGACACGGTGGACACGTGCTGAATCTGATGTTTAGCCTGAGAGGACACGAGCACTTAATGGAATGCCCTGACAACATGACCGTGTTAAAGTCATTTTTCAGGTAACCATGAACAGTTCAACTCTGGCAGCTGCAAGGGACAGGTTGTCAGAACAACTTGTAATCACACAAATACAATTCCTGTGCTTTAGTCTGAAGCGCTGCTGAAATCAATTCAGCAGCTCCAGCCTTCAGCTCACATTTAAAACTTCTTCACTTTTCAACTTAGCAACAGATGGCAAGCAGCTGCGTAAGGGGAAAAAATATTGCCAGATGTCATTCATGCAACCATGCGTACACCTGGGAACGACTGAGCACCACCAAACCTACTTCTATTAAACAAAAAGGCCAAGTTACCAACCTGGAAATGGTGTAACTTGCATTTTCTTAAAGAGTCATCAGTGGTATTTTGTAGACAATCAAGTGCCCTCATTCAGCAATGTCCAGAATCATCATTACATGGAGAAACTGAAGTTGGCACCAGCTATCACGAACATGAGAAAGATCACAGAGGCAGAAGCACAAAGCCTCCCCAGCTCCCTCACAAGGAGAGCAGTATTGGCACAGGAACAGAAAATGCTGATACAACGTCCTTCTCCACTGGTCCTTGTGCTCAACTGTACGTAGCATCTTTTTACATAGCATTCTCCACAAAACTTCACATCTAAACAAAACACAGCTACAGAGAGAAATAGCAGAAGTTAGGAGGCGAGGCAAGGAAGAGGTTTTTCAGTAAGATTTGAAGTGATTGGGGAAAAAGAGTGATACACAGTAAGGTCATTCTAGTGGCAGGAAATGCAAAGGCAGCCCTATTTCTATGAGTGGAAATATTGCAAAGAGACCCTGAAGATCTACTAGTCTATTAACAGAAGAACATAAAGAAGAAAGATGAAGTTTGGGATAGGGACAGAAGTAAATTCACACATCAAGTGAATTCTTAGACTTTATTAATAAGTCTAAGAATCTCAACAAGATCTTCCCAAGGAATGGGAAGCTGGAAGTTCATAAATGGTAAGGTGGACACTACAGTCAGGGTGCTAAATAAACGTGTGTTGGACTAGGACAAGAGCAGCTATACAGCTTTACCTGTGAACCATTGTTGACTGATTTGTATAACAGGAACACAGCAAAAGCAAATAGGTACTGCACAAAATTCAGTAACTGTGATCTGTCTGAACAATAAAAACCTGGAAAGTTTTTATTAGTGAAAGAAAATATGTCTACAGTCACAAGGGGTACACAGTAATGATCTGAGGAAATATGTTCATTATATATGGCTGCTGTCAGCATGCAGCATGGAGAATACCTAGATTAAACTAGATTATATTCCAACACTATGACTGTACGGTCTTGTAACTGCAGGTAAAGTTAATAACCCTCACCAATTTTTAAAAAATAAAAAAAAGGGTCTGGTCTGAACTAATTTAGATTAACATCACTGCAGTCATTAGATATCATTACTCCATTTTCCCATCAAATTATTAAGCCTTTACTGGAAATATCTCATTTTCTGCCTTCTACCTGCAACAGTAGTCAAGTCACCTACATATTTTTTTCTGAATAAACTGAGCTTTACCTTCACATTAGCTTTGCTCTTCACTTCCCATCCTTTTATGCTTGCAAAATTGTGAATATCCATCTGGGAGTGTTGACCCACTTAAGTATAGGCTCTATTCCAATCAGCAATCCACACTTCACACAGGAGTAACATACAATGTCATATTCTTCTGCCTCCGTTAATTATTTCGCTTCTTAGCTACAGTTTCACACCAGAAATGTGTAAGTTGTTCATGACACCCTTTTCCGTAACACCGCATCCACAAGACAGTTTCCTAGCCAGGAAGCATAGCCAGCACGTATTCCTCCATCTGCGTGTTTTTTCTATCCTATTTCAACAGGACAAGTTGTTACTGTATGATACTGTAAGAGTTCAAACACAAGATAAACTGAATCATGACCACACCAGCAATCTCAGTTATCTGCCCTGAAAGCACAGTTGTGCTGTTGAATTAATTATTCACTATTGGCACCCGGAATCTGTAACAGGAGACCTTCTCCATCCTCAGGAGGTGGTAATCAGGTGCACATCACTTGATGCACATCAACTAAGGTGATGTTTTAGGCTTCACACCTCTGACTTTTCATATTCTTGAGCAGTCCACTTTTTTCAATAGCTCTGCATTTTGCTGTTTAAGCTGAGAACCCCACTGTCCTCCATGGTGATGTTTTCTTAGGGGAATAAACAAAGTTGGAAAAGAGGGTCCATTTCCATCTTGGACCCGCCAGAACAGATGCTCTTGTGATCCATTCCAAAGACATAAACAGCAAGAGGGAGGGCAGCTGTTGCTGCAGCTTTTGCAGCACCCCAAGGGATCCCAAGGTGGTACAAAGGGCCTGCCCGGACTCCTGCTGCTATTAAAAACAAAATCCAGTTTCTCATTTGAGTTAGATAAGTCGCTACAGCAGAAGCTGTGCAAACATTCATAAAAAATGCTTTTCCACCACTGCAACTAACACATGCCCTGCAGATAACTGTTATTCCTACGCTGCAGTGTTAGAAGGGAAAGGCAGGAGGCAACTGTCATGCAGGGAGGCGATCTTTCACGGCAACAGAGGAGGCTGACATCCACTTACATGGCGAGGATGCTGAAAACAGTTTATTCGCAGGAGATCGATGTAAGCACAAGAACGTAGTATCACTGACACCAAACCACACTTGAACACAGCCAGCTGTAGTTTAATACCATTCCTCCGGAGACACGCCTCCTCTCCACTGACCAGACAGGAGTTAGACTCATGCCAAAAACATTGCTAGCCTGCGGGCGGCTGACTTCTGAGATGAACTGCACACCCTTCGTTAACACAGAGGAAATAAACCCCCTCTTTCTTAGGCTCCTCACTATTCCATAAAGCTGGTCGGTGGAAAGAAGCCAAACTGCCCAGGTGTTCAGAAGAGTTTTAACAAGTTAAAGGTCTCTGCTGTCCCCCGGGATTAGTTTTGATCCAATATATGGAAGATGAAAGATCCATTATTTGTTTTCTTGCTTGAAACATACCAGTCAACAACTACGCCATTCAGAACTGGGGCTACAGGGGTCAAGCCACAAACAAGAAAACTACATTTCTGGGAAGGGTCAGAAGTTCTAGGATGAACAAGGCTGTATGAAAGGCAGATGCTCAAGTGAGCAAAGTGAATAAATTGTGTTGGAATGCAGTTCTAGTTAAACTAATTTAGAATATAATGGAAACTTTGATAGCAATCCATTGAAAGGGAACCACATTGCACTTGTCTTCCCTAATTAATTCCATCAGGCTTCCTTCACTAAAAATACTCTCTTTCAAAATTAAAAGCAGAAACGCCTCATACGTTACTTCAAAGCAGTGGAAGGGGCAGCATGGAAATGCTTATTCTTCAATTGCAAATTCTCTTGTAAGCAATTCCAGAGTCTTGAAGGTCTCCACTGTGAAGCTGCTGAACAAATGTAAATAGTTGGAATAAGTACAGCCCCACAGAAATAACAGTCCAATTGATGGAAAAGTAAGATTATCCAAGAAGCAAGATCAGCTGAAGTGCTTCCAAAAGAGCAGCTTTGTTCTGAACATTAGCTTAGAAGTTTTCTTCACATACTGCATTAGAAGAGTCCTTTGATCTATTTTGACCTTTTGTATAGTACAGGCCACAAGAGAGTTTAAACGTGATCATGTTCTTGAAATTGAATTATTTTTAAAAGCATCTAAACTTGATCTAACTACTCATCAGTGGAGAATTTTATGTAGCTTCAGTGTTAACTACCTTCCCTGTTAAAACATAAACCCTTTTTAAGATTCAAGTACATCTGTTTTCCACCACTAACTGCTGGTTATCCTTGTCTGCTAGATTCAAGAACTCCTGTTACCCCAATTTTTCCACAGTAGATCTGTCTGACTCAATCCCATTCCACCTCACCTGTCTGCAAACCAGACTCCTTGAACTTTAGCTGCATCTTAATACTTCCTAATTCTTGTTGTCCGTCTCTAATCCCTGTCCAACTTGCCAGTACTCTCCCTAAACTGTTGTCAAAGTAATTTACACAACAAAGATCGAGGACAAATGTGGAGGTAGCATAACCATCATACCCTTCATCCACAATCATTCTATGCATTCACATACAGAACCTCCAAAAGTTATGATATTGTACTGGAGCATTTTACAAGATATTTGTCATTTGCAAAAACAAACAAAAATTTGGAAAAAAACCCAAACATGAGCATAGATCAGTAGGGAAGTCAGCAAGCAAGCATTCGTTGTACATTGTCAAGGTCTCATGAATTTCAATGAAACTATGCCAGCGTGTGACTTTCAAAGAATTTTCTGTAAATTGGTCAGACTCAGTTGGCATGGCAGTCAGATACTGCAACTCATCACCCAACAAGTGCCCAAGTCCTACATGGAAACAACTTTTGCTACATTCTGCTTTGTCAATTAAAATAATGCCAACACTTAACATGCAAAAAAGTTAAAACAAAGACTTCAACTAAATGGACTCCAAACCTTAAGACTAATAATAACATTAATAATAATAATATTAATAATAACAACA